>NW_026624046.1:86756-89707 GCF_030028575.1 Malurus melanocephalus
TTTTTTTTTTTTTTTTGACTACCTAATTCTAATGAATGTGAAGGGTAGATTGCTTTAGGTCCTATTTTCTAGGTATAATGAGAAAAGACAGAAACTCAATTACCTTCCCAATTATGTACCCTGTCTTTTTTGCTGTTTTTCATTAAAATCACTTTTTTAGGGCATTCTGTTATACAGATACTAGTTCTATTACCACCACTATGATTACTAAACAACAAAGACAATAAGCTTAAATTTAAGAAAACTCAAAACTGCAAGGAAAAGACATTCACCACTGTATATTATCTCAAAAAGTATTTTCTAGCTTTTGATCACTAGCTTTTTTAATTTCTTTAAGACAACAGATTTCCATTGGGAAACTGAGTGTTAGACATGTTAATTGTGTCTAATAGCTTTTTCAAGATAAAAAAAGCCCAGRGACACCCTGAGTGTTTTCACTCCTCACCTTGCTTCGGAGAAGAGGCAGAACTTACAACACACTGATGCTGCTCCAGGTTAATTCATATAAAATCCTGGTACAAAAAATACCCACATTTAAAAGCAGCCCTGAAAAGCACCTGCTAATGGTGATGCAGAATATTACATATTCAAGAAGAACACAGAGGGGCCAGCTGAGACTTATGTGGGTGAAAATTGGATTATGACTCTATGTGTGCCCACAGGACAGGCTGAGGAGCTGGAAAGTGGGGAAAATTACTGTATGCAGGAGGTGCTGTTAGAGGCACTGTGGATCYTGGGGTCACAGTCTGCTATGGGGGATCCCAGGAATTGATTCAGCAGTGTCAGTGTGCTCTGAAAGTCCACTCAGTCCCACAGAAATCAAAATGTTTTGGCACCCTTGAAACCAGTCCAGCTTTGAAGATCAGCTTYAAACAAAAGATTTTATGGATTTGAATCCACTTGCCAATATGTATTATGTTGAAATGTCTAGACACTAGATGCGGTCTGTATTTCCCACTGAACAGGCAGTTTCTTCCTTTTTCTTCTGCTCAGTCATGAATGGTTGATTATTTAAAGTAAAAAAAAAAACATAGGTTAGAGAATTATGCTATAAATACTTGCAATCATTTGAAAAAATGATTTAACATTCTTGTGTTTTCTACCCTATCCAAAAGAAAAAAGTCTGATGTGGCATTAATTCATCTATGGTTAATAAAAGATATTAACAGTATTTTTTATCCTTAACTATGAAAGAAATTGACAAAACAGTATAAAATTGAGGACTAAATTATTGGTTTTCTAGCATGTATGACCACTTTAGGKCTTGCTCACTCAAAAGGAAGCAAAACTCTTGACATTAATATGAGAAGGAAGGCAAAAGGTAATCCAATTTGTCTATGTACTGTACAGATTGGAAGTAATAGATCAAATCATAACTTTCAAGTTAATATTGTACCAAGAGAATGTAGGTTCTGGATACTAAATAGAAGCAAAGTACCCATAAAATGTATGAAACCTAATTGTCTATGCTCAAAATTAAATGTCAATCTTATTAGAAATCCAGAAAATTGTGTAAAAAACAGTTGTGGTGGGTCTATAAGTTAACATTGTCAAGCAATGCCTGGCATGTGCATACGACTTTTTATTTGATTGCAGCAGTAGTGCAAATTTTTAGGATATTCCATTTTTATATAGAAATCTAACGGCTGCTTATAGAACAGTCTCAAATGTGTTGGAAATACTGCTGGAAGAAGGTGGCTGAAAAAATTGTGCCATCACTGTGTCAGCAGACTCAACCACCAGCTTCTCCCTGCTTGTACACCATGGAGATCCAAAATTACAAAGGTAAAAGTGAAGGTGTCCAGAATTACGGTGAGATGTGARGTACTTGTGTTAAGCCATYGCTGAGYKYAGRTTATATTTGGAAAAATCCCACTTGMTAAACCACCAAAGCTTAATCCTTCTTCGGACGATGAAGAAGAAAAATCATGGAAGACAGATTTTGTAAATGAATTCTCAACCCTAGAAATATTTGTTTCAAATCACTCAAAACATGTAGAGTCACAGGATCCTCTGTCAGGTCCAGCCTACTTTTGGGCGCTCAATGTCCAGTTGAGTTTTGAATACCTTCAAGATGGAACATACACGGACTCTCTGAGCATCTTTTCCATTGTTTGACAACCTAAAGGGTGAAAAAACATTCCTCTCTATATCAGGCCATAATTTCAGCTTTGAACTTATGTCCATTTCTTCTTTACCTTTCCTTATGTATCTCTGAACAGTATGGTTCCAACATCTCTTCACCCCCCTTTTGAATAGCTGTGGATATATATTAAAACAAAACAAATAAAAACAAAACAAAACAAAAAAATAACCCAAAAAACCAGAAACAAATTATAAAGAACCACACACAAACCCAAAAAACTATATAAGAATGAGATGAACTGGATGGTCTCTGTGCCTATCTCAGCTTGGGATTCCATCACTAAATTGTTCTTATTGACTGGGGTCCCATGCAAGCATGGAGACAGTACAAGGCAGAACCCTTTTATTAAGACCTTATTTTCTGTGTTTGCCTCGTTCCATTTCCTTTCTTTTCCTCACACTTCATCATATGTCTGTGTCACCTGCAGGGGCTTGGCTTTTTTTTTCTAAATCACTGTTCCAGAAGAAAAATGAGAGATAGACTGCATTTTGTAGGCCTCATGGTAATAATCCTTCAATGAGTGGCTGTGAGCAGCTTTTCCGGGCAAGACAGATGTCTTCAATGAGCTGCCAGATGGGGGGAAAGAAAAGTAAAAAAAAAACCAAAAAACCAGAAGAAATAAAAAGAGACATATGTTCAGCATGTAATACAAACTAGATTTTGTAGTATGATAATACACAAATCTTTCATATTGAAGTMTCTGAAACTTCTGTTTATGTATATGGTGGGTCCAGCTATATTAGTGATCGATATTATCTCCAATTATAACATTCATGTAAAGAGAGTGCCCACTGATTCTGCATTA
>NW_026624046.1:90109-94322 GCF_030028575.1 Malurus melanocephalus
AAGGAGTTTCCCAGTCCTATTCTTTTAACCTTATGAACAGAACCATCAATTGCTGTATTTGTGTGGATTCCTCTGATTTATTGCAAAGACCAACTTTCTTCTGATAAGACCAAGAATTTCAGTGTCTTCATATGCATAAGTCCTGATTTGAAGTCGATATTTGTATTTGTGTACTGGAAGGAGTGAGCAATGATATTTTGTGTTGTAGAAAAAAACCCAGAACACCTAGGATTTTATCTATTCTATTTTCTCCTAAAACCTATGAATGAAATTTAAAAAAAAAAAAAAAAAAAGAGTTCCACATATAAAATTTATTTATAAAGATTCATCTGTACAAAAGAAAGAAATTACTTGGCCCACAGTCTAATTGCCTACAATAAATTCTGAATGATCATTGCAAATTTACTCTCCTAGATAATTTACAATGTTGAAAGCAAGCAATGACACTCAGATTCCCGACAATATAAGCACTAATTGAAAGGCCATGTACAATTACATAAAAATATGTAATTGGATTGTAAGCAGGGAGACTGGTCAGAAATTTCTTCTGTAATGATCTCTCAGCAGAAGATATCCTTCAAATTTTATCAGGTAATCAATTTAACAGAAAGCAATCAGGAAGCTGAAAAATGTTGGTTCCGAATGTGTTTTCTGTGACATCCTTTCYACCAAACAAAATAATAACTTGTTTAAATATGCTCAAATTCGGATCTTCATTTGGGATTGTTATTGCRATATGTAACTGGTACAATACAGAGCCATATGATTTCACCAAAAGGTTTATGAGGAGCATTTTAATTTTCTCAGTGGAAAACTATATAACCATTGTATTACATTCTGTTAACATTCTTCAAATGTTAGCAACAGTACCTTTGTTTCTTAATTTCTGGATTGTTTTATTCTCTATCTTGTCATTATAGCTTCATATGTGATGACAAAAAAAAAAGTAAAAAATAAATTAAAAAAAAAATTCAGGTCTATATCACGTTTTAGAATTCACTTTGCACATTTGTTTATTTCTGAGCCAAGTAACTGTGGAACCAGATTTTTCTCTCAATATTTCTTGAGGCATATCAGTGTTCTGAATAAAAGAAATTGATGGTTTTGATCTAAGAAAATAGAACTGTTTTACAGAGTGAGGACGAGTATCTCAATAACTCTGAAGRAATAGCTGTAGAGCAAAGGGCAAGATCCTCTCATCATCTGAAGTCTTAGGGGAATATCATTCTCACTTAGATGAGCTCTTTGGACAGCAAATTTGGGAATAAAAAAAAGGAAAATATTTCCCTGCCAAGAAAAGGTCAGGATGTTTAATACAGTAGCAGCAAAGAACGCATTCTATGTTTCAGAGAATCCCAATTATTTTTAGCTCAAGGTGTGATATGTCAGGTGCATATCATCTTTTCTAACTCTGACTATTGTATTATACCAAAAACAGGCAAGACAGCTCTGTTGTTTCCCTGATTACTGAAAAATTTTATTTCTTTATTTGATATCAGCTGTGTTCACTCTGTTTTGGTTCTTTCGGGAGACCAAAGATGCACATTATGATGTCAAGACTTTCGGAGTTTTACTGGAAATAGCCACTCTACCCCTTTCTAATTTACATGATATTTTCATGTATTTTGAATGTATCGCTCAGGAATAAAATTAAGTGATAAATGAAGGCAAATTATACCATTCCAGATACCATGTTGTAAATGATTATATTGTACCTTGAACATCTTCTTGCAAAACCAACAGACTGACAAAATAAGATGGAATGCAAAAGATATTTTTATTCCACAAGCAAAAATAATAATCTATGAATGCTTACTGCAATAAAACTGAGGTGCTGGGGGTTTTTAATTATATTTATTTATATTGAAAACTGTAACAGATTTTTCTGCATTGCAGGAAAACAGCTTTGKTCTTTGAACTGTTCATATTATTTTATGGTTTTCATGGTTTTAACTGTTTTTCCATAGCAAACACTTAAAAAAACTATAAACAGAGCAGAAGGAAGGATTGTTATAGTTAATCTGGAAACAGTGTTTTGTTTTGTAGAAGGAAAACTAGTAAAGCAGCTCTTTTTTAGGTCTGAATTCAACTATTAGGAAASAGCTGGTTGAGACTTGAGCATAGAATGTAGTTTGAATGCAAGTCATCACAAAAGATCAGAAAACATTYTTCCAAGAAGGAAAAAAATGTGAGAAAAGCACTGAGAGAAAGCCGGGCTTCCAGTAAATAGACTTTAATAAATTCAGGTATGGAATGTAATCCAAGGAACATATTGCAGTATAATTAACTTATAAACCAGAGTGTTCAGGGTACAACACTAAACTATCCTGGTGTCAGAGGAAGGCAGTAAGATTTGGATAGACTCCTGTACCAGAAATGAACTGCAGGATACTGGAAACTGGCACATGTCTAAGAATAATTTTGCAAAAGAATAGAACAAATTTATAGAGATAAAATTGGAAAGAGAAGGGAGCAAAATTACTTAAAACTAGCAAGACAGGTAAAAAGCACCAAAGAACAAGTTCTGTGAATGCATCAGAAATAAATAAAAAAAATAAAAAAATAAAAAAAAATAAAATCAGTGCTTATTTCTGAGCAGAGTATGGAATTGTGCTTTTTAAACGGCGTGTATTTCTATATACATATTAGTAGGAGGAACAAATTTTTTCACTAGCAAATTGGAAGATTTTCAGATGAAAAATCTCAGAGGGGATTTGAATCAGTATTCTTTTTTTGTGCTATAAACCTAACAGTTTAGTGGAAATCCTAAGTAAAAGACTTCTAAAACCAAGGCAAGTTAGAGGAGGATGAAGGGAGGAGTGGTTTTCCCAAACAGCAAAACAATTCCTCAGACTATATGATCTAACAATTAATTTTTTTTTAATTACCTAAAGCATAATTTAGAAACACTAAAACATAAAAAGTAGTGGTGTGAACACAAAACCTTAAAAATATGTGCATCTAGCACATCAGAATTGCAGTTTATCAGGACAATGGGAGCATCMAAGCCTCCTTCCTTAATAAAGAAACTTTTATCTTCCACATATCCATAATACTCATAATACTGCTGTGACTCTTGGGGGTGGTTCTGTGCAGAGGTGGGAGCTGGATTTAGTGATCCTTGTGGGMCCCTTCCAACTGGACTTTTTCTGTGATTCTTTGAATATCCATGTAACTGCCTAATCTTATCCTGAATCTTGTCAGACCTTTTTGCTTGTTCCTTGTCTCGGGTTGCTTCTTATCTTTGGGCTTTCTTTCTGGTAATTTCATTGGAAGTAAAGCACAGATGCAAATATGGCCTGTTGAAAAACTGTATGTTTGAGCTTGCAGTAACCTGTTATGTTTTTGCTATTAGGGGGTCAACTGAAACTGGGATTTAATTTCATAATTTACTTGTAGATTAGTTTACAGATAAGGGGGAAAAGAACCCGCTGTGGATCTTGTTCCAGTTCTTTACAGAAAACTCACATTTGCAGCTCTCAGTTTTGTTGTTTCGGGTTTGGTTTTTTTCTAGACTTTTTTTCCTCTAGAGTTAGAGGGCACAAAATAGCAATAAAGATTCTTAAATCTAGTCAATTGCTATGCAAAATATTTCGAGTTTTGCACATGATTCATATGACTGAGTCAATCATTTGCTCTATGGCCCAAATTAGAGAGCTAGTCCAAGCAAATTTTGCCTCTGCGACCAGTACAACTGAATTAAAGATGAGCAGCCATAAGTAAAGCAGTCCTCTTAACATGGATAAAAATTCATTTTACTGTAGTTGATTTATATTAATTTTATTCATTGTGTGATGGGATTCTGAAGTCGCTATGACCTTTGAGGTCAATGCTGGTAGACAACTTATTATACTGAGTACAGCAAAGCTGTCATCAAGGCTTTAAGGTTAAAAATGTTTTTATTTGTAAAGATAAAATGGGGGGGGGGGTTGGAGAATTTTTCTTTTTTGATGACCAGGAGAAATTATTAAAAATTATTAGTAGATAAGCTGAAAAAGTAATGCTAACTCCACAGAATGTGATCTAAGTTCTTGGAAGGAAGAAGTTGCCCAGAAACTTGGTTGTTGCAAAACTTCCCTGCTCTCTGAAGTCTTCCCCACTCATTTGTTCCAGGCTGTGTTGGTTT
This sequence comes from Malurus melanocephalus, assembly GCF_030028575.1. Classification (NCBI taxonomy): domain Eukaryota; kingdom Metazoa; phylum Chordata; class Aves; order Passeriformes; family Maluridae; genus Malurus; species Malurus melanocephalus. Next base: position 94,236 of record NW_026624046.1, read on the forward strand.
TGCTTGGCCCAGTTTTTGGAAGTGGGGTGGCCAAAAAGATGGCTCCTGGGAGAAGCTTCTGGAGGCTTCCACCATGTCCAGCAGAGC
>NW_026624046.1:94985-101327 GCF_030028575.1 Malurus melanocephalus
GGTGGAGCAGGCTGTCCCCCTGCAGCCCATGGTGACCATGGTGGAGCAGGCTGTCCCCCTGCAGCCCATGGTGACCACGGTGGAGCAGGCTGTCCACCTGCAGCCCATGGTTAGAATGGGGCAGTGGATGGTCTCATCCACAGCCTCTGAACAGAGCAAACAGAAAATGTGTCACCCTTCAAAACTTGCWTTGCTGCTCCTTCCACTTGAAAGGAGTTGGGGATTTCATGTGGTACAAACAGGGCTTCCCCATATAAGCAAAAGAAACATCTTCAAAGTTAAAACCAATGAGCATTACAAAAGCTCTCAGTATTGCTGTTCAGACTTTAAAATATATTCATGGACCGATTCACTTCACTTTGATCTCATTTGTATTATATCTGTTACCTACAGCAGAGTTAGGTTAGCCTTTCAGTTGACAGAACTGTGTACTCTCTTTCACAAGCCCACAAATTTCACAGAGTAATTAAGGTTTGATTCTGGGAACTGAAATAAATGAAAATTTTCTTTTCATATGATAGCTGTAATGAGAATCCWGCTCTGCCATATCACTATAAGGAGAGCAGATTTCTGACAACATCAGTGTTCGAGGCAAATCTCTTTCKAAAGAGGAAACAAGGTTAGATAGAGCTCTGCTGGAAGTCCTTTTATTTGCATTGATGCCAAACATCAAACTACAAAATCATTTTACCCTCATTATTAACTTTTGCAAGAGAAGTACTGCTTTCCAATGAGCTGTTTTCAAGTCAGTGGGGGAAAAGAGAGATGACTTTATCAGCAGAGAAGGAGATGAAGAGAATTAAAGAAAATTTGATGAGATGTAAACAAAGTAGCAGCTTGAGCTAGAGGGTGAACTGTAAATTGCAAGATGGTAGTGAGAAAAAGAACAGTTTGYAAAATTAGCTTAGAAACTGTTAAGAATCAAAGCAAACAACAGGACATTTTTAAAGCTTATTTAAGCAATAAGTTAAAATAGTATTTAAGTCAAGACAACAAACACAAATGTTTCAGCCATAAAGTACAGTTGCTGCCTCAGATTCCCCTCACACTGCTTCAGGGTTAATTCTAGCATTGGGCCAGATATTCAAGAGTGTTCTTGTGCTGAAAGGCATAAAAATGGAGCTTCTATATTTTACATTGTTTCATCTAGAYTTTGAATTATTGAAATGTGATTGGAACCAAATTCTTTGATGGGCTTAAGCTCTGTTACAGATTTTTTGATGTTGTTTTCGGGTGGTTTTTTTGGGTTTATTTTTGGTGTTGTTTGTTTTGCTTTGCTTGGTTAGTTTTTGGGGGTTTTTTTTGGTTTTTTTTGTAGGAGGTGTGTTTTTCTGGGGTTTTTTTTTTGTTTGGTTTTTTTGATGGAACATCAATTGCAATAGCTTAAGTAGATGATTTTGCTTGGTATATGCAGGTATCTTATTCATTAAAACTGCCAAAATAAAACAAAATATGAGTTTGGCTAGACTGGCGCAGAAAAGTGCAACTATTTTTAAAGGTGAAAAGTATTTTTTACTTCTGTATAAATCCCTTTTTTTTCAAGTAAGTCTCAGTCCAGAACTAAACACCATCCTATAACTTACACTTTTTTCTCTTTACTGCAAAATGGTTGACATCATCATACGTTATTATCGTCCTATTTATGAAAAAACCCAGCGTACAAATATCTTTATAGGGACTCTTAAGTATATATATGTGTGTGGTTGTAGAAGTGACCTAATAGGTGCAAATCTTGATCCAAAAGTGCTTCATTTTGAAATAAATTGCATATTCAGCCCGTGCTGACATTGAGATGATAACCTTTTCAGCGCACCAACATTCTAAAGATTCAGTATTGTAACATTTGAAAAGGCTCACATGGATACACAGAGCTATAGTTGAATGAAAAATCTCATTTAAACAGGAAAAATGGGTATTTTTTGTTCATATGGAGTGCCCTGTTTTGACCACATTACTTGTAATCTGTTGTAAGTGAACCATATTTTTCTACTGTGTTCCAGCTCCTCAAGCATCAGAAGAAACTTTTCAAAATATTCAGATTCCTCTTCTCAATCTCTTCTCAATCTTTAGCTATAAACTACTATGTATTTGTTTTTTATTCTTTTCCAGAAATTGGGCAGTGTGCCTACCTTTAAAAATGATACTGCATATGTTCAAATTATGAATAACATAAACTATTATGGAAATATGGTCTTTAAACTTTGTTTAAGCAATTAAATACTAGCATATATTAAAAAATAATAGAGTTGAAAAGAAAAAAAAAATAGAAATTATACATATGAGACTGAAAATAGTGTATAAGTAACCTCTTTCATTTCTTCAGTTGATTTTTATTATACAAGAATTTAAAAAASACCTTTAGAACATCCATGGAAGGAACCTTATTTTGAACCCTACTAGAATTTAAGAATAATTGATATTTTTCACATTCCCTGATTACTTTAGCTGCACRAGAGACGTTAAGCATTTTTCAGTTRTTGTCAATTAYGCTTTCTTTTCCATATATAGAATATATAGAATAATGGATTGAATATTAAGGCACAAATGAGGCTCATCTTTGCATCTTCCTCATCTCAGTCCCCCAAACTAGGATCCTAAACTTTTTCCTGCTCTCACCTTTCTTCTCCACCACCATCTCAGCCTACTCTTCCAGTTGCAGACCCTCTCCCAATTACTCAGCTTCACATCTCATGCCTTCAGTCAGACTTTTTTTTRATGGGATACATAGGCAAGGAAGGGGAAAACAGAACAGAGTTCAATTCCCCACACTTCAGAGAACTTCTCAAGAGGTAYATTTCATACCTATTTTATTTCCTAGTTTGAGGCAAGCCTTCCCCAGTCAAATGCTGAAAAACTTAGGCAGATCATTAACCTGGTGGAATGCCRAGGGACTTGGGTTTCCTGTCAGTGTGATCCCATAAAAATGTGCTGAAAACCATCCAAGATTTATTGAGAAAGAAAAGAGAGAAAAAAGTATGATTTCTTGGTCTAGCACTAAAGGCACTCAGCCATGAGGGGGCAATTGTAACTGTAATTTCTGCTCACAGGGTTGTATTTTACTCAGAGTGAATAATTGAAACATGGACAGCTTTGGAAAAAAGGACCAGAGCTTCCTCCTCACAGAGAAGGCAGAGGAAAAGWAACTTTTCTTCTGTCTCTGTGTACTCTGTAACATCAGATTTGTCCTGGCTCAGCAGCATAGCTCGGAGAACTYCACTGTAAGATATATATTGATAGTAGGGTGCTTTTGAGAGATATGTGGGCTGGATCTCTGATAGGTTTTTGATTGAACTGAACTCCTACTTCCAGACAAATTCTCTGAGGTATTGCATAAAAGAGACGGTGGAGCTATGAGACGCTTTTAGAAAAAAAATAGCAGCCACAGCTGCCTTTTATAGGATGCCTGAATGAGTTCAGGAGATCACCAGGCTGGGTTTCTTGAGATGCTTCAGCATAAGAATGCCACATTTTCAAACTTACACCAGGCCTATATGGGAAATACRGATTGACTTTTTCAGTACTTATGCACAGGCAGAGAGGCAAACTCAAGACACAAACAGAAATTTAAAGTCTGCTTTTGAATAAGTTCTATTGAATGCCATTTAATTCCTGGTTTGTATAAGTGAAAAACAGATGTGCAAAAGTATTTAGGAGTCTAGTACCACTTAGGGAATCGTATTTCCCTTTCAATTGGAATTTTGGTGTATATATAAGTAGGGGTAGGGACTCAAAACTTTTAGGATTTAGTTGATTTATCTGTTGTAGCATAATTTTGGAAGTGCAAATACAAAAGTTCTTTTTAATTAATTAAAAACTTAGAAGGTTTCACAGATACAAGATATGGCTTGGAAAGAGTGTTTCAATAGCTGCCAGCTCAGTTTATTCAGTCCAGGTGCTGAGAACCAGTTGAATCTTTCTGCATCTTTCTAGGAATCTTAGCATCTGAAGAYCTCATGCCAAAGTCCTGAATGCATTAACAAAAGAAACTTTGGAGAGAGTAACATATTTTACCTATATGAAAAGACACAACACTATTGAAGCTGCTGGATCTCGTCTCCTAAACAACTTTCAGTAATGGAATTTAATCTCTTTTCTGGACTTCTTTTTTTTTTTGTAAAAACCAGTTACTTCAAATGTCTGTCAGTGTTTTCCCAGTGCCAAAGGTCCTGTGGACATGTGTGGTCTGGAAAACAACCAAACACTTGGAGCCTTCAGTGTGCAGCTCATACAAGACTGAAACTGCTCTTTAGCAATGAATTAGGGATATGATTCAGAGCAAAATGAGAAGCAGATGAGCAAGTGTATGCCAGTTTTTCATAGCCTTTTTTTTCTGAGAACCACACTTCCAAGTGTCAAGTGGGTGMAATCATACAAAGGTGTTTTGCTTTGAATCAAAGGGTCAAGTGTTTCAATRTGGGTTTGTCTTTGGAATTAATTTAGTGTAATACATGCTCTTTTCCCATCCCCTTTTTCTAGCACTCTAGTTCCTGAAATATATATGATGATGCATGCAGCACAAATAACTGGTTACCATAGGAACAACTGTAATAGTGATCCCAAAGCAGGGTTGGACTTTTTTTTTCAGGATTTTTTTCCCCCCCTTAATACCATACTTTGTACTTACATAAAGATCCTAGCCCCCTTTCATTGGCAAATCATTCTGGAAAAATGCTCTTATTTAATGTGGTTTGACCATAAATTGATAAAAATTTTCAGTGTGTTTGCAGTAGCCTTCTGGCTTTATGCATTTCTTACTGATAAAGAGATTAACACTACAGGAATTTGGTATCTGTGACATTGTAAATGACAACCTTATGATAAGCCTTATTGCTTTAAATATTGCCATGATGGCATTACTGAAGTAAGCAAAGCATTTATCATATTTTTCTCTTTTTTTTCCCCTCATTGCAAGTTCACCTTTTACCACATCCTGGCATACAAGAAGGAGAAAATACAATTAATTATGTGTAAGCATGAAACAAGCAAAATTTGCAGGCAGGAAAATTTTGATTCTTCGAAATGTGGTGGTTTTACCTGTTATTTTCTAGCTCTGCTCACATCATCAGGGTCACAAACTGGGTGTCAGACATGCACTAACATATTGCCACAATCCTATGCATAGGTTTATGGGGAAATAATGAAGGATCAGTCTGCCTCCTCCCCTAGTGATTCCAGGGAGGTGGAGGGAGCCCTGTTTTCCAACAGCAGCCAAATTTCTTGTGTATTGGTGAAGGCTTTATGATTCTGTTGAGAAAGTGTGTGATAGAGCAGCTTGGTGGCCACCAGGTGTCTGGTCAAGGTCAACCCATCACAATCAATCATGAAAACTTAATTTCCGTTTTAGGTAGCACAAATGAATAGGAGAAACAGGTAAATGCCTCACTCTCCTTGGAGAGAAAGAATTTCAGTTAAAAACAAATTAAAGTTTCTTTCTTTTGGTCATGCATAGAAAATTTCAGCTCACAGAAAAAAAAAAAAAAGTTAAAAATACATTAGGAGAAGCTGTAAAATAGCCATTGATAGASAACATGAGGAACATAAGCTACCTGAGACTGGAGAGCTCTGTCTGCGTTGTTGTATTTGGATGCAGATGTTCTCCTGGGGTGCAGGGGTACATCCACACTGCAGCCACAGGAATTTATAGAGAGTTTTGAGTGGTTATGAGAGTCCTGTTCATGGCAGAYCTGGACAGCTTAATGTCAGCTCTACACTGCAGTCACCAAAATACCTGGAGCAGTGATATACAAGTTTTGAACAGTTGTAATTTTCTGATAAAAAATACATGTTAGGGAAAACTCATGTATCAAAACTATTACAACACTCTCTCCTCCTGTCTAACAGAAATTAGAGACATTATTCTGCCTCTGTAGTTTAAGAAAATGATCGCTGTTACAAATTTTGCCTTTCAGAATGGAARGTTTTTTGCAATCTGTAGAAAAACTGCATTGGCTGAAAAAAAAATTATAATAGACGGAGGCTTCTATTCCTTTCTGGAATGATACTTCATGTACTTATAGGTAATTGTGAAGTTTACTGAGCCTTTCCCACCCCAAAAAAACCTTCTGTATGTTTCTTGTTACCACAGGCTCTTCGTGTTTCTTTCCCATACTAACTATTTAATTTGGTTGCAAAGCAGATTCACATCATCTGGGTTTTTTTTTTCTATTTGACATATAGAATTTAATTATAGTAAACATTTGACACTAATTAGATAGCAGCTTTAGAGGACCTGATGTAATTTATTAGATTTAGRCATTTAACTGCAGTGCATTTAGCGTGTAACCATGTTTAAGGGTATAAATTCCATAAACCAGTAATTAATTTACATATACTTACTGCTTC
>NW_026624046.1:101928-119375 GCF_030028575.1 Malurus melanocephalus
ATGAGGTTTTATTGCCATTGCCTCACATCATCAAATCTCTGTTTCCATCTCCCTCACCACCTCTGCACATGGGGTTTTCCTAAACCAGCGTATCAAAGTGATCCAGAAATTTAAGTTTTAAGCATTTCAGAAAAAAAAAAAAAAAAAAAAAAAAAAAAATGGAAAACTGTGCCTAATTAGCAACCTCTAGCAGTGAGAGGGGAAATGACCAGCAGGGAGGTTGTGCAGAGCTGAAACCCTCTGTGCTGAATGGTGAAACAAGGGAAAACTGCAGGGTGTCATCAGAATCTGAACAAGTACCCCAGCTAACCCTGCTCAAAAATCATCTCAGTGCAGCAAATTCGCAATATTAACTGTGTTAGCTTCTGTTTACTGTAAAAGTACTGTTTCTGCTGTTTCCTGGTAACACTGAATTGCTTAAATGAATAATAGGAAAAATGTAAATAAGATATTTTCTGAGCTATATGGCAAAAGCTGAGCTAATTTTTGTACCCAATAAACTTTCTACAAAATACTCCTTTTCTTAGAAAATTAAAATTAAAATTACTGCTGATGAAATGTTTTTCAAGAAACAAACAAATTTGAATTTGAGAAGTAAAATATATAATAACAAAGAAAAACATTTCCACTATGACAAAACAGATATTTAGTTTTGCTTTTTTTTTTTTTTTAATTTGAAAATGAAATTGTCATGGTAAAATGTAAACCTCATCAGGTTCAACAAAGACAAGCACAAGTCCTTCACCTGGGTGAGGACATCCCAAAGAGGATGGGACAAGATTCCAGTGAGTTCTTATTGGGGCTTTTTAATGCTTAAAGGGGCTGATGAGAAAAATGTGGACAGAATTTTAGTGGAGCATGTAGTAATAGGACAAGGGGTAATAGTTTTAACCTAAAAGAGGYAGTAGATGCCCCATTCCTGAAAACATMCAAGGTCAGGTTTAGCARGATTCTGAGCAACCTGACCTAGTTGAAAATGTCATTTCTTATTGCAGGGGAGGTTGAACTAGGTGACCTTTAAATGTCTCTCCCAACCCAAACCACTGTAGAAAAAAATAAAAATAAATTTTGAACACCCTCATTGTTCTTGACTGATTAGATTCAAACTGGTCCTGGGATTTTTTCTAAATACCAAATATTTTTTTCTGAAACTTCTATTTTGTGTCAAACAGCATAAAGAAGCAGAGAAATGTAGAAGTGTAGAATTCACATAGCAACAGGGATGGATTTTAATAGACCTGATTATGAAGTAGATGGGGGTGTGTGTGCATGTTGGGGGAGAACTGCAATTATTTTTAATTTGCAATGAAAAGCCAAGAATTTTCAAAAAGAGGAAAAAATAGGCAAGCAAGATATAAAAGGAACTGAAAATGAGAGTAGTAGATAAAATAAAACTCATTTGTCCCTTCTGTCCTATGCATACAGTTAACACAGATTTCTGCTCTCCTGTAGGTTTAATGCAGTGCTAATTGCTTCAGTATCTTCTTCTTAGATAGTCATACTTTAATATTGCAGATTTCCTTAGAGGCCATATGTTGTAGTAACCWCCTAGAGAATAAAAAGCTTGTTTGGGAACCATCTGTGCTAAAAAACAAATTGTTGAACACAGTTATTTGGAATTGCAGTCACTGGGACTGAGAAATAAAGTAATTTCAATACATCTTTCAGTAATAAATTTGAGGGTGCCAGTGCAGAGATGGMGTCTGTGTTCTGAACCCTCTGCACCCTCAAAAGAATGGGAAACTCAAGCTTTATTTTCTTAAGAACATGCGTGATGCTGATTAGCATTTGATTTATGTGTCTTCTGTGTTTATTTGTTTATAAAAGTGCCCGGCCTCTTTGCAATAATCCAAATCCTATGTTGTAGCAGTTTCTATAGCAACCATGCATTTATTATTGAATAAAGAAAGAATTATGTAAACCAAAGCCATAAACCATACATAAATTATCAATGCATAAATTCTTACTGTCCTGGTTTCTCAGTTCCATTCTCTACAGTTTTGTATATAAGTGAGTAAGTAATATAAGAAAAATGAAAAGTAGAAAGTTTCACTCAACCTTTTTTTCAGTAGTATTACTCAGACAATTATCTGTCTAGAAATTCTGATAATATCTGACTCAAGTAATTCAGAAATCATGAGTCATTCCCTTAAAGTCATGAGCCTGGTTTTTAAAATCTTGAAATTAAAAAGCTCATTAACCTTACAAAAATGACACCCCCCTCCCAAATTTTTACTTGGCTTGATTGTAGAATCATGCTATCAGTTTTGAAGCATTGTTTTGAAACATAATTGAGCTACCAGGAACATATTTTAAGAATGGAAACTTAGAGTCTGAATTAACTTTGGTATTCTAATAGTATGTTCTACCTGCTAATATGCAGCAGTTTCAGTATCAGTTCTCYTAAAAACTCAAAGATGCCCACCTAAGCCTCTTTAATTAGTTCTCTCTGTTGATTTCCATTATTTGGCTGTACCAGTAGAAAACAACACTCAAAATCTCATTTGCAGCTAGATGTAGTTGAAATTCAGGAGCCCTAGCCAAGATTTCAGCCTTTAATTTTTGGATGCCAGCTGAAAGTCAAAATCTTGGAATCTTCCATGACATCAAAAAAAGGAAAAAAAAGAAAGAAAGAAGGGTAAAAAGTCCTCCAAATCCTACTGCAATATTCAATTTTCAGAGTGAAAATGTTGAAATAAAACATTTTGACACTTTCTGGAATTAAATGTTTTGAAACTTCCATTTGAAAATATTTAAAATGTTGCTGCTGTGAATCAGAAGAAAATCATTCTGTTAGGGAAATTTTTGGCCAAAATTGCAAATCCATTCATAACAGCTGCCAGACTTTCTGATGCAGACCACAAGATTTGAGCTCAGGGATTCTTATCCATGTAGCTCTGCTGAGCATAAATTGTCATGAAAAGCCACAACTCATTGCTTATCATTTCTGACTTCCCATGTTTTTCCTTTTTTAAACTTTGGCTTTGCCTGAGCAATTTCAGTCAAAAGTAGATCTTTCCAAATGAGCAACYACTTCCTAAATGTGCATAAAACCTGTGCTGTTATTTTTAAAATGAAACCAAATGAATGYACACAGGACTATAAGGATGTCCACAAGTTGAGTGCATATTGATTATCTGCATGTGTAATTTTACTTCATAAAGTCATACAATTACCTTCACTTATGACACAACAYAACATATATTTATAATATTTACCATCCAAGTCTTTGACTAAGAAACAGAAGTTTCTGTTTATCACCATGATTCATCTCATTATCTCAGTGGGGTATTTAGTATGTTTGTTTTAAAGCACTCTTGAAGCTTTCCAAAGACAGAAGGCTAAACAAAAATCCAGACATATGCCATAATTAAAGTACAAGATGCAATTAGAAGTTTTGTGGAGCAAAGACTGTGTTAGATTCTATTTAATGTTTCCTTTTTTTTTSTATCCAATTTTATGTGTTGTCTATTCAAGAAGTTAATTAAAAAAAAAATCCAATCCTTCTCCAAATCTTCTTGGATTCTTGAGGGTTTAAATTATTCTTCAGTATTATATATATGTGTRTGTATACATTTAATATGCAAATGTTATGCAAGTACATACCTCTTTTGGATGTCTTWGCAAGTCTTTCAAACTGGAAATATTAGTAAAGTCTGATGTAATATTACAATTATTCATATTCTATTTTTTGAAAATAAAAAAGACAATCAGTGTTTCCAACAGATAAATAACTTCCATTCCAACAAATATTCTGAAAATACTGTGTGTGCCAAACASTAAGGAAAATAAGATACTGTTCTGTATAGCTCAGTGAGTATGTTGGTTTGGGAATCCAAATGAAATGTGGTATCTCACAAAATATTCCTGCTTTTTAATCTTTACCATATAGTGAGATAACAATATTAAGGGTTTTAACTCTCTGCAAAAGCAAACGATATATTTCAGGAAAATGTGATAAAATACCTATTCATAGGTTTCAAGAATATTATGATACATTGTAGAATTTTTTTTTACAGAAAAAAGTCTTTAGCGCCTGTTGTGGACTTGGCTAAAAATGCATACCTTACTCTGCTGGTAATACAGAAAATAATGGTATTTTTCTTAACTTTTTTTTAATGAGAACACCATATCTCTATGGACCACATTGGCTGATTCAATACAATGCCATCCTTCAAATTTAGAGTATTTCTAYTGGCAAACTCAAAAAGCAGAATGGCATTCATGTCATAGACAAAATAATTCCTTATCCCTTGTTCCTCCTTAGAGAGAAATACAAAGGCCTTGCTCCTTTTTCTTTAATTGATTCGTATTGAATGCCCTACTTATCTGTGCAGTACTAATAATTTATTAATTGAACAAGTAAGATGTGTAAGAGGTATATAGTGATCTAGGCACTTGTCAGAGCATTTGGTCAATCAGAAGTTCAAAACAGAATTWAAAATGCAGAAATTCACCTCTCAGTCAGCAGTGCACTATGTGAGTTGGCCAAGCAGACAATTCAAAATGGAAGCAGCTTTAGAGCCCAACCAAGTTGGGCTCTCCCTCCAATATTTTCCTTCCCACTAAATCAAGTCATGTGCTGCAGATTACATGCTCCTAGAAACAAATGCAAGCTGTTCTTACCAATGTGCAGTGGATTAATGAAAAATGGGAAGGAGGACAGATAGAAAATCTGTRTAAAAGAGGATCATACAATTKTAYAATGATTTGGGTTAAAAGTTAACTTAAACATCATCTAATTCCAACCCYACTACCATGGACAGGGGCACTTTTCCCTAGATAGGTTTACTCAAAGACCTGTCCAGCCTTCCCTTGGATATTTCCAGGGAGGGAGCTTCCACAGCTTCTCTGACCAGCTTGTTTCAGTGCCTGAAAATAAATAAAGACTTTCCTATTTAAAACATTTCTCTATTTATTCCCTAAATAAGCACATCTCAATTTCTGCAKGGACAAGGGAATCCCAAGAACTCACTCAGTTGGAGGCCAACATGGGCCCTGAGGGGCAATGAGTGGCACAAGGATTCTGTTGTTACTGGCCCAGAGGTTCCATGAGTCCCTGGCATAGACTGACTCAGGAGAAGGTGTTTTAGAGACCAAAAAGTGTTCCAGTGGACTTTTGGTATAGCTGTCCTGGAGACAAAGGAAACTAAAACATTTGCCTGCCTTGCTCAGTCTCTCAGAGCACCTTTTTGCTGTGGGGTTGCTGAGGGTCGAAGATCAAAAGGTACCCTACCCCCCCTACCATCTGCACTATAATAATATGAATCTCATGTCCTGGCTTTGGCCAGGATAGAGTTAACTTTCATCTTGGTGACTGGTCCAGTGCTCTGTTTGGCATTTAGGATGAGAATAATGCTGATAACACCTTGATGTTTTGTTGTTGCTGAGAAGAATTTATACACAGTCAAAGGGCTTTTCAGCTTCTCCACCAATTCACCAGTGAGGGCAGTGGGGCAMAAGGAGCTGGGATGGGACACAGCCCAGACAGGTGATCCCAGCAGAACAAAGGGAAATTCCACACCACATGGCAGCACAGTAAAAATAAAATTCAGAAAATTTGGCTGGTGCGTTGTGAYCCACTGCACGGGAACAGGCTGGGCATTGGTCAGAGGGCAGTGAGCAGTTTCACTGTGCATCAACTACTTTTTTATATTCTTTTATCATTATTATTGCTTTCTCTTCCATTTTGTTCTATTACATTTTCTGTATCCCAGTCTATGAGTTTTACCTGCTTTTTGGTTCTCTCCTCCATCCATTGTGGGGAACTGAGCCGATGGCTGTATGGTGTTTAGCTGCTTGCCAGGTAAAATGACATCATCCCAGTGTTCACTGCTGAGGACTTTTGGTTATGTGTTATGGCTTGACTAGGAAGGGTTGCAATTTATACTTTGCCATGGTCATGCCATGCATAGAAGTGAATCTGCAGAATTTCTGCAAAAATTTTTGTTTAAATGAACCCCTTGTGTAGCGTTACGCAGAGCATGCTCAGAGCGACTTCTAAAGTTCATCTTTTTCCTTTCCCTACAAATTGTAGAAGTTCATGTGTGCTCCCTAGTAGAAGGATTTCTTCAGCAATCTGCTCTGAAGGCTCCCCATTTGACAGGGCAGTGAGGCTGAGTGAGACACTGTGTGAGAGACCGTACAGAAGACCTTTGACTGTCTCACGATCATCAACATGGACTGAGACTGAACATCCCAAAAAAGGAACCCCAAGGGGAAGAAAGGGGGACTTTTGCTCAAAGGAGTCCGAGCCAGATCAAGGTGGGATGACTGCCAAGTTTCCAGCTCCTAGGCTGGAAGGTACAACGTGTAAACCATGGATGGTTGCGCTGCTCCTGACGTGGAGACGGAAGGAGAACGGCACGACGCCATGCTGCACACCTCATGGAACAATAGACAATCTTTTCCCACCACTTGGCCAGTTTTTCCATATTTTGCAACACCCTGTCCTGCTGCCACCCGCTTTCAAAAGGACTATAAGAAGTCTCTCTGAAAAGACCCTGATGGGATCCCCCCAACAGACTGTCGACGAACCTATGAAATCCGGACCTCGAAGGGACTCGTCAAAGCCATTTGGTAGCCATAAACCCACTCTTTCTCTTTCTCTCTCTCTCTCATTTTCTCTCTCTCACCCTCTTCTATTGTGAAAATCCAGTAAAATTGTTCATGATTATTGAAAATGTATATACTTACCCCCTCGTTTCTTTTGCACTCTGAGATTCTGATAACGAACCCCTCACGACTCCTGCTTGGGTTAAGCTGATCGTGACACACTGCCACTTGTCTGCTCAGGTTTCATGCAAGGAAATGGTGACAACGAGAGGTCCTCAGGTCTCAGAATTAAATAGTGGCTCTTGGGGCACCTTTGGTAGGAGAAAAGTATCTCTGTAGGATGGTGAGATACTGAGTTCTGACGTGACCCTGTACTAATGTGAGTCAGCACAACAGACTCGCTGCTGCCCTCATAAAATGCTCTCCTAKAAAATTAGTGGGCGCCTGCAAATCATGATATTGAAGTATAACCAGGATGTTGTCTTTCCCCATGGCAACTCAGTAACAGAGTTTCTGGGGTTTTCCTGTCATCTGAATTTCCTCAATGTTGTTATACATATCACAGTGTATGTGCAGAGAAGGAAGACATGAATAACACAAATTAAAAAAAAAAAAATAAAAAAATCAAAGAATCAGGGAATCATAGACCCATAGGATGGAATACACCCTGAGGTGGAAGGAACCCACAAGCATGAACGAGGTCCAACTCCTGGCCCTGCACAGGACAGCCCTAAGAGTGTCTGAGAGCATTGTCCAAATGCTTCTTGAGCTCTGTCAGGCTGGTGCTGTGGCCACTGCCCTGGGGCTGTTCCAGTRCCCAAACACCCTCTGGGTKAAGTTATGGCAACTTCTGACTATGGGATCTGACCATGGGATCCTTAAACTTTCTCCTAAGTGACCAGAATTCTGATAATCGATGAAACAGAACTGTAGTAATCCCTAATCCCTCTCATCTGGTCTGGTCTGGTGTCCTCTCCTCTCCCTCTCATCTCCTCCACTTGTTTTTTGGCAGAAAATAGACTTAGATTCAGCACAGATTTTGGTTCCATATTCATTACTGAGCACTCAYACACAGAGAGTAAAACTATTTCATGCTTGGCACCAATTTAAGTAGCCAAACAACTAGTAAATTCCTTTGAGTCATCAAAGCCATTCAGTTTCAAGTTTCCTCACATATAAATTAATGGTTACTATAAAATATTTTCCTTTCAATAGTGGTGAAAATGCAACATCACTGTACTATTTACTTTCTTGGATGGAATGGTGAAAACAACTTAGATTTCCTGGAAAACAGTTGATATTTCTTGTGTTACAGAATGAATTTTAGTAAGAGGAAGGGTTTGTGGTTTGAAGTGCTTATATTGAAAGCATCCAAGATAGTCTCAATAAAAGCAGAAAAAAGTGTTTTCTTCTTTGTTTACTTTTGTRTTCCACCTTGGAAGGAATGGAGAGCCTGAATATACAAGTACCATCTGTGAAAAATGCATTCAAATAACTCAGTGTTATGAAACAGTCTGTATTTTTTCCATGCATTCACTGACTAAAGTCAGTCTTTCCATTCTATGAATGGTTTCCTAGATGACACTACTGTAAGTTTCAATTTTATTAACAATGTCTGTTTATTTTGATAACATATCCATAGCTCTAACCTGGGTGTTTTAATAACAGGCCTTTCAAATATTGACTACCCTTATCAACGTTTGTAGCATCAACTTCTATTCTTATTTTTATTTTCAGGGTGTAAATAGCCTAGAAATTGACTGTGCAAGCTTTAATCCTGTGACTGTTTTCCTAAAATGACTCAATAGATTGAGCTGTGCAGAAGCTCAGAATACCCTTTATGTGCCATTTAACAAGTATTTTCAGAATGTTTTCAAAACAGTCATGGCTTCTATGCATTGGCAACGGTTCATATCTGGTTTAATTTTCCCTAATTTCCCTTTTATGAAAAGCAGATTGAAAGAAACAAAAGTACTGTAAAATTAAAATTRAGTGGCACATAACTGTGTTACTGTAATTTGAAAGACACCAGCAAATTAATCAGAAGCTAATCTTCCATATTTTTTTAGTCAGTTCTTACATCGGGGGAGCTACAGTGGCTGGATATCCAGGCCCAAGGAATAATGGTGAGTGGAATTACATCAGAGGGTGGACAGTCACCAATAGTGTTTTGTCGCTGTTGGCCAGACAGCCGACACAAACTAACAGACAAAAAGACACACATATACACACACAAAAAGTAACCCCTTTATTCTGGGACAGGCCTCTTTTATTCACTTTAGTAACCAGTGCATACATTTGTTCACACATACATTTGTCAGTGAGGCTGTCACTTTCTACTCAACAGCATAGGATTGGTAGCTTTGCAAAAGCTACAGTATTAGTAATATTTATAATTGTAAGCCACCTGCATTATCAATTCTACATTCCAATCTCTTTTCTCAAGACAGCCAAGGACGTGGCGTTTTTCTCCCATGCAAGCTGTTGACACTGCCTACAGTGTTTCCCAGGGCTCAGTGCTGGAAAAACTCATATTTAATATCTTTATCAATGATGTGGACAAGGGGATCAAGGGCACCCTCAGTCAGTTTGCAGATGACTCCAAACTAGGCAGAGTGYTGAWCTGCTGGAGGGTGGGAAGGCTCTACAGAAGGGTCTGGACAGGCTGCATTGATGGGCTGRRGCCAATTGCACAAGCTTCARCAAGGTCAAATACCAGATCCTGGTTTYGGGTCATAATCACCCCAGACAATGAACCAGATCTGGGGAAGAGYAGCTGGAAAGCACATGGAGGTGTTGACTGGCAGCAGCTGAACACAAGCCAGGTGTGCCCAGGGGGCCAAGAAAGCCAAAGGCACCTGGCCTGGATCAGCAATGGTGTGGCAGCAGGGTCAGGGCAGTGATTGTCCCTCTGTGCTCGACACTGGTGAGAGCAAACCTCAATCCTGTGTTCAGTTTTGGGGCTGACTACAAGAAAGGCATTGAGGGGCTGGAGCGTGTCCAGAGAAGGGCAATGGAGCTGGGGAAGGGTTTGGAGCACAAATGTGATGAGGAGGAGCAGCTGAGGGAGCTGGGGGTGTTCAGCCTGGAGTAAAGAAGGCTCAGGAGGGACCCCATTGCTCTCTACAATGCCCTGAAAGGAGGTCGTAGCAAGGTGAGTGTCAGTGTCTTTTCCCAAGTAACAAGTGAAAGACAWGAGGAAATTGCCTCGAGTTGCACCAGTCCCTAGCTCCACTTCCCAAAATAATTCATGAATCTGTGGCAGAAAGTAGTAAAATGTATATCATGCACTGTGAATACCAGAAATAGGTCTGTGTTTGGAGAGTACGGGTATGCTGGACARAAACCAAGAATTTGAGTTCAAGTTTCACAGTACAGGATTCTTCAGTCAGAGAGTTGACTGCAATTTTTGAGTCCCCATAAGACCTGAGAGTAATCTTTGCACCTTTGTGTGCTGGACATAAATTGGCATTTTTTGTTAATGTGTGTTGTCATGGCCCAGGCTGTATCTTATGCAGCAGTAGAGTGGTTGCAGATAGGCATGTAAGCAGTACTGTAAKACAAAATCAGATGAATATTCCTAAGAAAATAAAAACTCATGTTGAAAATATGCCTAGATGTCTGAAGCAAAGATTTTATTGCAGTTCATACTTTCAGCTAAACGCGTTATTTTATTTTAAAATGGAACAGGAAGGAACATTTGTAAGTTTTCTGTCAGGTCAGATTGAAATCTGTGACTGGATAGATTTGCCTTTCAAGACTGCATTCTATTACAATAAGTACAAATCACAAGGCTTTTAAATGTATCTGTTTTATTTGCATATRGAGTCTGGACCTTAAGCCTGCTACCTTAGCATAATTCCTTTGAGGCACTTTAATCAACACAAAATTAAAGTTAATTATGGTAATTAAATCTTCTGAAAGTAAAAGGTGACTGGAGTAGTGCTCAGCTCTAACATAAGCCAAAAAAAAAGAAAAATTAAAAGGGAACTTACTAACATCTTCTTCATCAGTTTGGTATGAATACAATACCTTTCTAATGCCCCAGCTGAAACTTGAATTTTCAATGAAAGTTAGAATTTGCCTTTCATTGCCTGGCATGTGACATTAGAGTTACATGAAAAACATGGTTGTACCTACACTGTTGCTGTTGTCTCTCTCTTTTACGTGGCTCTTATTCAACTTATACAACTCTCACTCCATAAAACATTAAATACCTACATTGCAAGATTTCACGTGGGGTTTAATTTTCAAATAGTTTCAGTTGAATCAGGCATCGAGGGGATAGTCTTGTACCCATGATGTTTTGCTCTGATCTTGTACTCTGTTCTTGTTATTGCCATGACCAGACTCTGGGCAATCCTTTCCTGGTTGTCAGTTCTGTGTCATAAATTTGTAGTTACAAAAAATCTCCATTTAACTTTGAGCAGATCTGTGTCTGCTGCTCTCCTGCTCCAATATGGAGASAAATACTAAAAAATCTGCACTTTAGCACTCACTAAAACAGATCAATTTGGTAAGCATCAACATGGAAACAAATAGACCCTTTCTAGCTATTAATAAAGGGGGATAATTGYTGGCATTTGTCACAGCATTTAATTTCACTGAAGTGCTAGCTGGCTTTCCTCAAGGTGAGGATTTTCTCTGAGGTATTTTCAAGTGTCATGGCTCATGTTTATAAATAGGCAARCTTTGCTTTCAAATTATAAATAAATCAATAACTGCACACACACCCCTCCAAAAACACATTGGAAACACTTCAGGTTTACAACAAGCTGCATACATATAAACAGAAGTTAGGAAGATAAAAAAAAGTCTAACATTTTGAAAGATGCACCATAGTACTCGTCAGTGACTCTGAATAAGTTTTTCTTCCTCTGAGTAGCATATGTGAGTTTGGGTGGGATATTTTTCCCTTGGGGAAAAAAATAAAAAAGTTAATCTGATAAGAACATAGTGCAAGGAGCACAAAAATGAAAGCATGAGAATCTAAGCAGAGAAATGAGAAACAGCTTGATGAGTCAGTAGCCCATATTGTACGTCAGGAAGACAGACATTTACCTTTGTTCTCACTAATGTTCACGGCTGTCATTGCAAAGATAACTGCTCCAGGCACTACTCCTYTTCCTTAAAAAGAGATAATTCTTCTTTCCAATTACTTCAACACATTGGAAGGCCTGCTTTTTCTACTGCCAAACTGTGTTAAATCCAACTGATCATATGGATTTAGGAAGCTGCAGGTATGACCAATTCRTAATGGGAGACCATCAAGGATTTTTTTTTCACAAATGAAAGGACTCATAGCCAAATGCATGGTGATTATATCAGCAMCAAAATAGGAAAAATKGATGTCTTTGGGCCTTTTTTGCTGCTGAAACTGAAATGATGGATTGGAGTGGAAAAAAATAAAAGACWAATATGTTCACTGTTAAASRGGTATGAAGAGTTTAAAAATYAYCACAACTTGTGCATGTATGGTAAATTTTAAGAATCAGCAGAAACATATAACTTGGCATTTCAGGGTGCCAGAATTTGTATATAAATTCCTTCTCAGGCCAAGGTTCAGACCCTCACTCTCCTCCCTAATCCATAACTTGGCTTTATAATAATCCCAGTACCCTCATCCTACCTTTAACTTGGAGTGATAAGGTTTCTCTTTTCTTCTTTACTCCACAAATGCTCCCTGATCAAGCACCCCCACTAAAAAAGTTCTTCCATTCTCTCTTAATGCTCCAAATCACAGATCCAAAGATACTGAAAATRAACATATCATCCTTCATTTATTTGGAAGAATTGTGCAGCAATGTCAAATCAGGTGTGTCAGAACCCACAGCAGCCCCCAGGCATTGGTCTCAAAGGGTCAACAAGAGAAATGTACATGTAGCAAACATTGATATCCTATTCTTAGATAAAGTTATTAGTATTAARGTTGTCTTTAATATATCCTACAAAGAAAAAATACGTATTGAGTTTCAGATTTTYCTGCCAGGAATCTTATCAAAGGGACCTTAATTACCATTTATTTTAATCTTTTGTTTTCCAAAAGACAGAGTTGTATCTACGTGGGCTCCATTCAAGTCTGGTCACAATTAAGCAATGTTTGTTTATGTTTTTTGAGACTTTTAGGGAAATAAAGGACAACAAGGTCAAATGTGACCAAGCCAAATGTAATTCAGACTACTGAGCTCATACAGACCCTATTGTCGATTCAGGAGTTTCTGGCAGCTTAGAGCAATAAAGAGAAAGTTTGGACATTGCAGAATTTTTTCTTGGCAAGAAATGCTCTGGTACTGCTAGCAAAATGACCGTATGTTTAAAATAATTTAAATGGCCATCCCTTAACTAGAAATGGAAGAGAATACAAACTTGAACTACTTTGGTTTCKTGGATCACTGAATCCAGTCCTAGAGGGTTGGTTTAGAATATGTTAAAGATATGAGAAGTTACACTGATTTTAACAATACAATTATTTTCGTGGATGAAGTTATTAAAATCCAGATTACATTGTGTGAAAATAATCTTCTTCCTCCAAAATAAAATATAAATTGAACTTTTAATAAATTCACATATTTGACAGAATTCCTTATCTAAATCATCAGAGAACTTGGGAGGCAATACAATGTATTTACATTAAAATTCCCATGCTGTGTCAATTTTATATAGAAGTTCCCTTTATATCTGAAAGTACATAGCGCTCTATTTATGAATAAAACATTTCAATCACTGGAAAAAATGAGTCATAAGTTTTCACTATTTGTTTAACTTGAATACTGTGTTATTCAAGATGACCTGAAAAATAACAAGTACTTTGTGTAAAACTAATTCCATTTAGTTAATCATTAAAAATAAAGTTATTGGTTCTGAATTGTACCCTAGAAGCTGATTCAGTTTTAATGTCTATGCCCAGTTTTTGATACTCACATAGTAGATGCTCACCTTTTTATAGTCATTGTAAATGTTTCATGCCATTAGAAAAAATCATTATCATTACTTCTGTGCAGTATATTAAGTGTATATATATATATATGAATATATATGTGTAAAAGGCACTGCTGGAACCAGTTTGTTATGATTTGGCTGTCATATATTCACTCAATAGGAATCAAATAGATAAATCTTTATATTTCTCTCTTCTACCTGAATACCAGGAATTATCAGAAGGAATATTGTACTGTTATAAGGTATGCATTGTTCCAAATGTATTAATGACAACATTGCTGAAATACTTTCTATTCCTCTAGAAGAGTAAGCACATTTAATTTTTATTTTATCACTTGTTTTCAGTTCTGATAAAGTGATAAGTTCTTTCACAACTCCCTAGGGTKATGCAGAATCCCTTTAAGACCTTTAGCAATAAACTCCATAGGAAAAAAGGCACCGATGGTGGATTTTAACTGAAATCCCTGTTTCAGGTGTCTGAGGTAGAAAGTCTTATCCGGAAAATAAACAAGTCCAGCTGCTGGCTTGGCTTAGTGTRCAAAACAAGTTAGGCTCTGCATAGTGGGGGAAAGTGGCTATGCTACTCTAGAGCTAAATTAAAGACTGCTGAATGAAGTGTAAATAAAGAGTTTTTTAAAAACAAAATCTGGTAGGCACCGTGCTGTGTTTGTTATTTTTAAAATTTAACCATTAAGAGYGCTATCTTTGTCGACAACTTTCTATCTTCTACACAAATGGTGATATAAAAAGGATCTTAAATAATCCCAGGGAAGAGACACAGTTCTGTCTCAAGTTCTTTTCATTCATTAAATCTGAGAAAYAAATTGCAAAACTGAAACATTACCAAAAAATGCAGAAAGTTCACATTAGAAAAGCTCAAGGTAATACCAGCTGTTTCTAGTGTAGCTCTTGTTTCATGTAGAAATTTAGCTTTTCCCCAGCTGGCTAACTTCTGGTGTATGATTTTGGATCTTTKAACACAGTGGATGGCTAGCTGCCTTCACACATGCATGTTTGCTGCACTGCTTGTTCTCTTCTCACTTTGATTTTGTACATTCTTACAATGTACTTTGCAAATTCTTAGAATGTATTTTGGAGTACGTTGGAAATACTGTGACGCATGTAACAGCAGTCAAATGTAAGTTCTGAACTCTTGTTTGAGAAGTAATAGATTGCGTACTGCCAAGGATGAGCATGCAAGGATCTACCCTTTCTGTTGGGAAGGTTAAATCTACTGAATTGCTCACTGCTTTCTATTTGTGAATCCAGGAAAGAAACCTTTTTCCAGGTTCTCTGGTAAGAATATTTGTTTATATTTTGGTTGTGCATCACTTTCTCATCTTACTCAGAACAGACCATTCTCTAACCTCTCCCTCACTTAAAATCATAAAATTMACTGTTTGCCTGGTATTCATTGCATCTGGATTAATACCTCTAATAGCTTCTATTTATTTATTTTAATACAAACTAAATAAAACCCATCAATAATCATGTRAAATCCCCCTTAACAAGTTTGCTGATGACCAGCTGGGAGCAGTGGCCGACACCTCAGAATGTTGTGGAGCCCTTCAGARGGACCTTGACAGYGCTTGTGATTTGCAGTSTGGTMATGGCCACTGYTGRKGCAGAATCTGAGCATTGTCCCTGTGCCATCCTACAGCTCAGTGMYCCCTCTGGCTTCCTCCTTCTGCCCTTTCCAGKCACCCCATCCTGTGGTGTTGTGGCTTATGGGATCTTCTTTTGTTTCCTTTCTTGGGAATTTTTCTTTCCCATTTTGTTGCTGGGATACACTGATTGCCAGGTTATCCTTTTGATGGCAGGGTGATTAGTAAAGACAATAGGACGTACACCCCATCCAAACGATCCTGCTAAGTACTGGGAGGAGCTGTCTGTGGGTGTGGTGGTGGCGAGTAACTATATATACTGCCCTGCTTGGCTCAGAGGGTAGTTGGCCTGCTACCTGTGGAGCAGAGCTCAACTGCTCTTTGGTTCCTGTTTTGCTGCACTGTGATCTTCTGCCCTGGTGCCTTGCCTGGGACCCCTGAGATTCATGCTGAGGTGGTTAAAGGAGCACTGAGATCGGCGTATCCGCTGTGAGTTTGCAGAGGAACTTTTTTTCCCATCCATCTCTGCCTGTTTTGTGCCCCTCCTTGGCCACGTGAGAGATCTGAAGCAGCCGGGACCTGCGCCACAGTGCTCCTGCAGTCACCGGGGAATCAGGTGAATATCTCTGTGTGAGGCTGTCACTGAGTTTGTGGCTGGGCTGATTGTTGCTATTGTTGTTATTACTTACTTTCACTTTGTTATACATATTAATAAAGCTGTTATTCCCTTTTTTTTTTCCCATATTCTTGCCTGAAAGCCCGTGATTTTTTTTTCCAAAGCTATAATAAGTCGGAGGCAAGGGGGGTCATATCCACCACTCCAAGGCGGGGGGTGGGGCCCTGCCTTTACTGGCAAAACACCTGTCTTTCAAACCAAGACATGTGGACACAGGATAGGGGTACAGCCCAAGGCTCTAGAGGATGTCTGGCTATGYCCTTTTGTCTTTGAAACATCYAGCACTAGCTTGGGAATTGCTRAATCCAAGTCTGGGAACAGCTGTATCCTAATAGAATTTGTAACCAACAGTTGAGTTAGAGATCGTGTATTTCTGATGACATCTTGTGATGCATCTTGCACAGCCTGCTGTAAKATTTTCCTATGGAATCAGACATAAAAAATTAAATTTTCTTACACTTGTGAAAGATAACACAATGCCTACAYCTGCACCAAGACAGGTGCAGTCAAGATACAATAACTAACATTCCCTCCTACTAACATAAATGCACAGAAAATAGAAACTGCATAAAAATAAATGTGTATGYTTATATTTTTTGAAACCTCACTGATAAAGTCAGAAATGTCAATGTATAATGACTTCAATGYATAATAACTTAATCCAAAGCACTACTGAATGTTCACTCTCTTGGATATTTTCACCACATGCTTCTTATCTAACAGATAAACAAGTAATATCCTCAGCCAATGAAGATGGCTGTTTGAAGATCTGCAATGATGAATTCAAATACTGAGTTATGAGCTGCAGAGGGAGAAATTCAATTGTTGTAACTAGGCGAAGCTATATAACTTGACCTGCAGGTAAAAAAACATTTGAATATATTGAGATAGATTAGAAAGTCTGTTCTGTACTCTGATATGAATCATGAGCAGCTATTTTTCAAACAACAGGACTTAAACTGAAGTAGAATAAAAGAAATGTTTCAAAATAGTGGTAATAATTTTAAAAAAAGGAAATAGTTTAAAGGTGGTCATAAATGGCAGAAGTAATTAAAACATTTATCATATACCTTTTAATAGATATAGACATGAAATTAAAATATTTTAATATTTCTTTTTATCTCTATTTAAGGTTTACATTTAATTACCACTAATGAGTWCTTCTGATACATCAGCCCTGGATGTAACTGCAAACCGTTTAGTGTTGATGTGAGTGGCTCCATTTGTCTCCAAGAGCATGGGAAAGAACAGACCTAACCTAACCTAAAAAATATTCTCTTGTTAAAAATAATTTTAACATCTGCATCTAATTGATAGACAATTTTATGGACTGTTTTAAAATTGCAAGTTGTTTGGGAAAACTCATTGTTAAACCAAGTAAGGGGTGTGATAAGACACATCAGTGCTTAAATTATTATAATTAAGTCAAAGGATGAATAACAGAGGAAAATGAAGTATTAAGAATTTTGATAACTGGAGTCAGGCAAGGGACACTTCTCATGAAAAGAGGAGCATGGATTTAAATCTGTCTAATTTAAATCTTAAAATTAAGTACCTTTTTTTGTAGTAACCCTTCCTTGTGGGATTGGGTGTGTATGGTACATGCAAGTACACATCCCTGACATTCAGTAGATGCTATTGTTATATATAGTACAGGTAAAATAAAATAAAAC
>NW_026624046.1:119474-130211 GCF_030028575.1 Malurus melanocephalus
CATTGTGTTCTAGGTGATTTTCTTCTGCCTATATTTAAATGCCTGTGTCTTCTAATCAGATTATATTAGTGGAATTAGTTACAGCCTAGAATAAAGTCTGTTTTACCATTTTCTAGAGCTGATGTGACAGCCATATGATGAGAGTTGATGGTGATATTCCTGCCAGATGGACGGATAATCTTCCATTGTTGCAACACTTGCCTGTGCAAATTAACCAGAAGGGTTAATTATAAAAAGGATTTGTTGCAAATGCTACCACACAAACTACAATTTGAAAAAAAAATCTCTTTAAATGGATAAACAATGAAGAAAAATAACAGGTAATTTAAAAATCTGCTGATTTAACCAAATGAGACCTCCCTTGCCACACTTTTAATTGAAGAAGTGGAAGACCTCAAGGTTTTCTCTCTGCTTCATTTCCTTCTCATTTTTTCTGCATAGCTAAAAAAAATTAGAAAGAGAACATGCTTCACAGATCTCAGCATAGATATTATAGAGTACATAAAAGAGACTCTCAAGGGTAGGTTGTTTGCCAAACAGCATCCTTTGCAAAACCAACAGTATTTTATCTTTTCTGAACTTACCACTCTAATTTGACCCCAAACTTCCCTTTCTAACTCTTTCAAACCGAATTTTCTAACCACAAGGCAGCAGAAGTGTCACAGGGTTCTTAGTGCTGTAACAGAAAATGTAGAGCAGTAATGAGAAACACAAATGAATTAATTTTAAGAGGGTGACAATTTATATTCACAATAGAAAGAACTCTTCCATTTTTCTGAGGCAAAGACAATTAAAATCCATGTCATTTTTTTTTTTTTTATTTGAATTTAATGACAATGCAGCTGGTTTAAACCTTTCTGGAGGACAAATTTTGTGTATAAATGGTATTGTCAGTGTGGGAGTCCTGTTAGGGAGTATTCAGAATATTTGAGGATGGCTGAACAGGAAAAAGAGCAAATTTCCTGCAAGTGAAAAATAACCTTGAGAATGCACTGAGTACAATTGGTAAACAATCAGAATGCAAAGCATTTCCATGTGTGCTGCAGAATAAGCCCAACTGCAAACACAATCTTTTGAAACACAAAGTCAAATAATGAAGTAGCTTGTCCAAAATATTGATAACATATGAAAGGCTTCATTTTGACCTTTGGGCAATCCTGTTCTCAACCATTCTACACTGGTATTGTCTTTGCCAAATCCAGATTATTGATAAAAAACATTCCTAATCTAACAAACTGTGGAAAGCTTTGAATGCCTCACAAATGATGCAAGCATTCAAAGTAAAGTATAAAATTTATGAGAAAAATCTACTAAAGGTTTCAAGATTGTTTATTTTTTAAATAAATGGAAAATTACTGTCATCTTTCGTAACTAATCCTTGTATTTGATACCTTCCAGCTCAAACAGATGATAAACACTTATTCCTATTTTGATAACAAATTGCTGCAAGATGAGTTCTCATATACTACTGGWTGCAATATCAGCAGAGGTTACAAATTGTAAGATAACACTTTTTTATTTTCTAAATAAAAGATATGGAGACAAAGCCCTGGGCTCACTCCATGACCTTCTTTAAAGGGGCTTAAGCTTGTTATGCCCTGAGGCATCAGATGTGGCAGTGTTCTCAGGACTTTAAAAAAACAAACTTTTTCTGGCAAATTTTTGAAAATAAGGATGCTTGGCAAATTTTAAAGCAGCATTGAATTGAAATAAAACATTTTGCAAGACATTGACTTAGCAAACTCTTACTATCCAACTTTAAGTTATCCAGATTTCAAGAAGGGGAAATTAGGAGAGAAAAAAGAGAGAAARGGGATAAAAAGAAGATTTATACTCATCACTTGAGTTTCAGTGTAATCTCAGCTGCTTGCTGAGGTTATATAAATATATGAGATTATATAAAATGGGAGATACAGGTGCTCATGATATAGTGAATGCTTTATTGGGGTAAAAGTTATTAATAAAAAATATGGTTTCTTTGCAGAAGAGTGTTAATYGTGAGTCTAAACCAATGTCAATGAGAAGACTGCCAGCATTGAAAGATCAGGCTTTGGGAAAATTGATTGCATTTAATGAGTGTAAACTTACACTCACCATCACATAAACAGTGAGAAGTACAAGTATATGCAACCTTCWGAACACTGGAAATAATTTTGTAAGACATATAGAAAAGGTGAAATGCAAAGAATGGAAATTAAGTTAACTAGCAATTTTATGAATACTGGAAAATAAATATGTGCAATTTACAGGAAGACAAAGAAGATGTTTTATTCCTATTATCATTAGTTTGTTTTATTCCTACTATCATTAGTTTGAAAAGTTTCTACTTCCAAAGTTTCCTYGGGGGGARAAAAMTAAATAATGGAGTATATGAAGTATTTATGAATAATTTTGATTCTACAAAAATATTCTTTCTTCGTTAAGAATAAACTTCATACAAGGTGACTAAATATTTTCTACTTTATACAGTAGTCATGATAGTAAAAACTTGAAGGTAGRTTAGATAAACCACCATGAGCAATACTTTGATAATCTTTTCTGGTAGAAGTCAACATAACTCTCATGGAAGGAAAGACCAATCCACACAGGTTCATTCTGTTTCTAGGTAAATCATTTGATTGWCTAAATTTATTTACCWCTCTACTTTTTCTAAAATRAGTTAGAGTAGAACATGGYTKTGTTATCAGCACTGGTTTGGYCACAAATCCAAAATGTGGCACCATGCAGGCTGAGACACAGMAAATAACTCAGCCAAAACCAGCCCATGAGGAAACTTAACAATTTCTGCATGGAATACCAAACACTGGAATAGATGCACTCCCAGTGGAATTGATTGGGGTATGTTTGTCTACAGTGGCTAAAAGTTTAGTGAGAGATCATGAAGTGATATAGTCTTTTAATTAGCAGTTTTGCCAGCAGGAAAGAGTCTTAGCAAATCTGAAATGAAAGACATGTTCTTGTGTGAGAGTTTAAAAATATAGATTTTCAATGATTTTTTTTTCTCTGATAATAAATTATTTATAATTTTGTAACATAATATGATTTTTCTAAGAAACATATTGGATATTTTCAGAAACCACAGAAAGTTAGTTTTCTCTTCCTATTATATTTGTTAGTACAAATCTGACAACTTTCTGCCAGTTCAGGGCTAATAAATCTGASAGCATGTTTTTAAGTATATTTTCATTAAATATTTAACATACTGGCTTCTAACAAATTTATAGAGAAATTTAGTTACATTCCCAAGGATTTAATGAGGAAAAATACYTCCACATTTCAGCAGATAAGTTTTAAAGACACAACACTCATTTCCAACAGAAATTAAGAGGGAAGAATATGAGAATTGATGTCTCTGTCACTTAGAACCAGGAGTTTACAATGTCTGTAAGGAAGCACCTAAATTCAAACAAAGCATGGATATTTTAATAGGAACATAAAAGATAGAAAGAAAATTGGGGTAAATGCTTTGTAAATACATAATTAAAGRCACACATTAGAAGCTATGAAGTGGTGGAGGTTCCATTTTTCATTATTATGTAGTGTAGTTTGGATTACTACTGTTTAAGTTTTCACTTCAGAATTCAATCAGAATACCCATTTCTTGAGTTCATTCCTTWTTTTTAGCAATGTGGATCCAAGATAAGCAATTAAAGTTGCTAAACACTTCACCAGTTGCTCACGTAAAAGCTTTTTTGTTTTTTGTTTGTTTTTTTTTAATAAATGGTCATTGTTTTATTTTAGTGAGTAAGATATTCAAAAGCAAATGACCTGTCTCTTCCCAGAATTACTATAAATAAAGATCTAACTAAACCACCATTTCACAGTCCTAATTACAGAAAATACTTTGCTATTTACACATAATAAAACACATGCTAAAAGTTATATTAATTCTTAAGTTCAACTGATTTCAGCAAGGTAGAAGAGATGTTTAAAGTTATTCATGCAGTACAAAAAATCTATTTAGAGCAGGTTTTCTAAGTTGATTCCTTCTACTTCCTTTCTTTAATTAGTATGACTTCTATTACAATTTCATKCTGTAAAATCTTCATTAAATCAATAGGAATTTATAAAATTATTGTTATTATTAATATAATTACTGACAATGATAAGTAGAGTAGTACTATATAAAATAAAAATGTCTCCTTTTGATGGTGTTCTTTTTGTTTTGAGACCCCTTCATTTTTTTCAGTCTTAAGATGATTCTGAAATCTCACAGACCTGCTGCCCCCCAGTACTGTTGCATAACTTGCTTTCATAGCTGAATAGATGACAGACTCTCACTTTAATATGACATGAAGAGCTATATTGTTCCTTCTTCAGTAATTTATTGCATACTCTACAAGAGTCACAGCAAGCTTTGCCAAATTGTCTTTCCATTTTCATTGTAATTTCCAATTCTCTTCTAAGAGGCAGCAGCAGCAAAGACGTTAATGAGCTTTTTGCTTGTGTTTTCTGATATAAAGTGTGTTGGCAGAAATCAGCAGCTCATTTTCTTAAGCACAAGGATAAAACATGCATTTGACTTTGAGCCTAAGATTATGACATGTGTCAGGAGAAAAATTAAGAATATTACACTTCCATGAGTAGTAGAGCCASTGATTCGCTATCAAATATTCTGCTATGGAATAAAACTTCTGCTTAAAGGAATGGATTTTTTCAAATGATTTTTCAGTACAGATTTCTTGCAGTAGAAACTGTCCATACGTGCACAAATACACATAAACTCATGGTGTTGTCTGAAATATAAAACATGTATAATATATAATTGTAATAAATTATAAAACCAAGAAATTTTATATTATAAAATATAATTATTATGTAAAATGCATTGCAAGTATTGTGTAATAATCATTGAAAACATAGGATATATAAAGATGCACAATTAATATTTACCACTGTGCAAGTTTTTTAATTATTCTCCATAGTAAAGTGAATGAAAATGTCAAGTGACTGACTTAAACAAACTGGCTTTTGACATTCAACATTATCTCAAGATGGTAAAGCAAACAGAAGAGTTAAAAATAATATAGGTTTTATTTTGCTTAAAATARGTCTTTAATTATTTGATTAAAACAGAATAATCCATATTATCTCCAATTAMCCAAATATCCCATTAGCACTTCTAGAAGTGTTCAAAGACCAGAATTGCTGGAGATTTTTTTTTTTTAAATCATTTCCATCATAAAAGTAGAATATACTTGCTCCAGATTTTCCAGAGGATAGTTGGGATCTGACTGACCTGAGTCAGTCGATTTCTCTCGCAGAAGAAATATTGGTTGGTACTGAAAGTGACATCAGAGTGTCAGCCCTTCTTATCTTAAACTTATTCCAGAATATTTCCCTTGATAAACTCATAATATTATGGAAAAAAAAGACCTCATCATATTCTTTAGATAGTCATGGCTACTCATACATAGTCATTCACTGCATAATAAAAATAAATCAATTGCTTGTGATTAATTTCAGCCTTAATTAACCTTTTAATTTGAAAGACTTAAACCTACCAAGCATTCAAAGTTATTTACACTTTATAATTCATTAACCCTTGATTGACTAGCTCTCAGTCAATCRTATAATGGGATCACAATAGACACTAAAATGAAATGGGAAAATGTAATTTTGGATAGGAAATATGATGGTAATATCATCACAATGGCAATTAARCCAGTCATGGGAAAACTGTCATTCCTCACAGACATGAAGATAAGYCAATTAGAGAAATCTATATATCACTTAGTTTAATGGATATTCAATAAATAAATAATTTTCCTTTTTTGATGAATTGCAGGCACACGAGCCCAAAGTAATATTAATTACTTAAGAATAGGGTAGTTGCATGAAGTATTGAATAAAAAGCTTCAAACACTTAAATTTATGAACAATTAAGCTTCTGTGGAAAAGTTGTACATGAAATGGAAATATTGGTGACATTATTCTCACAAAAGACTATAAAAAGCCAAATCATTCAGCATTTTCACTCATTTTTGCTCAGTGTTAAAATCCAAAATGTTTGGAGCTCAGAGAGGAGCTAGAGCTGAAATTAGCTTACAATTTGGCCCAATATGCTTTCACCAAATGCAACTATTATTTAGTGTTCATTTACCTAAGCGATTAAACTTGCTTGCAGCAAGGAAGGAAGGAGCACAAGGCCAGACCTCAAGCAATCATACAAAGTAACATTAAAATYAGTAGTCAGAATTACTGTTCTTCTGAGAATAGAAAAGCTAGGACTTTAAATGCAAAGTTTTAAATAAGGGAAGAAAAACTTCATTGAAATGTACCCAAACCCATTCATTTACAAATTCCTAAACCCATTTTTGACAATGCATCCACAAGTGTTTTGGAGAAATTGGCTGAGTTAATTAAACACTCAGGAAAATGCAGGAATTCTTTTTCCTATTTTCTGAAAGTGTTATGACTGAACTTATTTAAGTTACTATTTATAAAGTACACAGAAGTCCAAATGACTACAACTATAATTAAATAAAATAATTATAAATTAAATAAAATAATTATAAATGAATGCATAAATACACTTTCTGCTTGTTTAGAAATATTAACTTCATATTTTTTAAGTTTCACACACATAAATTTTGGCTTACACATTCTTGAATCCGTTTCTTCTTATACARCATTACTCTTTTTCTCACTAACACTGATACTTGGTCTTCCAAAATAATGTTTGCACATTTAACATGCAAAATTCATGCTTGTACTCATGTTAATATATGATGGCTGACTTAGGCTTCATGTAACAATTTATCACTAATATGAACTTTTTTTTCATTGGGTGTCTGAAAAACAATTAGTTAAGTTTATCCAAAAGCATGCAAGAGAGTTCTTATTTTCTATTTGGGACTTTACTACTCTAATATACATTATTCCTAACCCTATCCACCTACTCTGAATTTCCATGAGCACCCTAAAAATTTTAAGAATAACAAAAAAAAAATTTGGGCTTAATTTATCTTTCCTAGATGAAAAATTTCATTCCAAAATACAACATTGGTATGTAACAATTACAACTTTTTTATTCAAATATTAGCTCAAAACCCAGTAAAAAATAAGTGTTACTGAAACAAATTTCATTGTTCAATGAAAAATACAGCTGAACTCAAGACATTCAAAAGAAAAAGTTTAGATCTGAGAAAAATTAGGTTGTTTCTAAATAATATGTTTCATCAACTTTTTGCAAAATTGCACTTGTAACAAGTTTTAAGAAAACATTCAGCTTGTGTATTGTAGGTGGCTGGAGCTGCCTTTTGAGATGTTTCTTTAGTAGTAAGGAGCAAATTGCTGTTGTAGTATTCTGCCTTTTTTTCCCAAATGATAATAAGTGGCCAGAAATGGACTAATACAAATTAGGATAATCAGATCTTGTCCCTTAATTCTCTCTTGCCTTTATCCCTCACAGTTATTCCCTATCAGAGCTTGCATTCATTTACCTCTCTGTTCTTCTGTCTTTCCCCAATTTATTTTTCCCAATTTGTTTTTTGCCTTCTTTAATTTTTTTAAAGAAATATTGGGAAAAATCATAACTATATTTCTGAGCCTCTCATTACATTTTACAAGTTAAATGGAGCACTTTACAAGTTAAATGGAGCACTTGTGAACAAAGGTGAAACGAGGGGTTGCTTGCCATATTTAATTCCTTTCTGTTATTTTTGCTTCTGTGCCCTAGCAAAAGCTTTAAAACCCAGTGCAGCAATATTGGGGCAAAGCCTTCTCACAAGACAGCCTTGTTTTTGAATATCAGCCTCCCCTGGCATCCTTRGGCTTTCCTGTTTCATGCATTATGTGCAGGATTTCTGCTCATTCAGTATAACCTCAGGCACACTGTGAAAATGAGGTCTCAGCTGAAGCTCTGCTGCTTAGGCAAATTTAAGAAGCCTCAAACTGTGAATAACCTGGCCCTCTGCTGTCTGTCATAATTTGCATCCTCAAATCCCCTCCTCAGCTGACAATTTTCCTGAGTAATAGTTATTCATGCAGTGGTTATTTTTCTTCTTTTTTTTTTTTCTTTCCTTTTTCTGTAGCAGATAAAGGTGCYTTTGTTTGAATGCACAGAAGCAACATTCCTCTCTGTCTGACATCTAACAAATGCCCATYCTGTCATCTGCTCTGCTCAGTTTCTAATTATTGATATACAAATCATAACACATTCATTTTGCAGCTTTCCACCTGAGCTTTCATCATTTCCTTTTCCGTCACTCCTCTCGGATTTAAACAATTGAACTGTCACGAGCCTCTGTGCATGAAAACAAAAGTGAGGCATTCTCTRTTCTTTCCTTCTTTGTTTTGAAAAAGTGTGCAGAAAAAAGATTTGAGAATGCTTGCCTAGAAAAGGGGAACACTAATTTTCAGTCTTTGGTCGCCCCAATTCAAACCGATAGAGTTCAGATAAAAACATTTTCACTGTTATGAGAAAAGAGATAATATAATAAGATAATATTCATCTTAACTTAGTTCCCTCCTCTGCTCACCTCCCTTTGCTTTCAAAGGAAAAAAAAAATAAATCAACACATTTCTATGACTTTCAAAATGCCATATTCACAAAATTATGAAGAGTGTTTAACTTTCTCTCACCTGAGACACTGAAAAGATTTAGGACCTGAGGCCTCTAGCTGGGCTGGTCCTGGGGTGTTCTCTGGGGTTTCACCCACTCACCCCATAGCCCAGGACCCCACAGCAGCCCCTGTCCTGCGATGGCACAATAGGGACAATCTCCAGCCCTGTCCCCGAGGTGTCACTTCGATCCTCTGTGCTGTGCATGGACAGATGCTCCTGATGCTCTCAGGTGCAGGGGCTGCCTTGCCAGCGCTGGAGCCATCCCAAATCCTGCTCCTAGGCAGGTTTTTCGGATTTATTTAATTCAGCAGGTGAAAAAAGTGGTGGTCAGGGTCTTCTGCAAGCTCTCTTTAGGGATGTCACTCTGAAAAGCAGCAGCYGKMRSWKMRMRRGMRYRWRAAMMRKYWWMAGCWRWWMMRKYWWMARCWRWWASATYTTSAKYYRYWASWYTWWGWKWMWCARMKCYMKGKRARWSWGWKMYMTKGARKMRWWWTATWTWGRGWYRAWWWWWTTAGGGATGAATAATTTTAATATTTATCTTAGAAATGCTTCCATAATTAAAGAAGTGCATGTATCACCTGGTGTTTTTTGTCATATTTGTATCGTTAGCATTCCCTGAAACTGTCTATAGAAAATCAAGCATGKGATTTCTTTAGTAATAACATGCTCAGTCTTTTATGGGTTTTATAGAATGTAAATTCTCTTTTTAYTGTCTTGGATAGTGACTGAAATGCTTTCTAATGGAAAAAATAACTCCTTTATCTTCAATTCCTCTCTTCAATGCAGTGTGTGTGTGTTATGTGTTCATTTATATATAAAGAAAAGTTTATGCATAAATTTATGTGTGTGAGGAAAACTTCTAAGCTTATTTAATTGTGGCTAAATCCACAGGGCTTAGTTCTGGGGAAAAAAAAAAAAAAAACCAAAGCAAAAAAGGAGACTTTCCTGACAGGAAGCAGGATCTGGGGGGTCCTTCATTTTACCACATTTCAAAACTGGGATAGGAGTTCCCAAGTTGGAATTTGAATTCCTATCAGATAATTTCTGTTATAAGAATTGGATTTTTTGTTAAGTATAAAGGCCTTTTGAAGGAAAAAAAAAAAGCATGAAAACAAAGGATAGGCAAAGGGGAAAAAATACTGAAAAGYGGTAATAAAATGTAGTTCACGCAGTAACAGAAGCATAAATGCATTWATTTATTTGCCTGATTGTATTAATTGCTGAAAATTAATTACTGCATAATTATTGCTTAATGTAATATCTAGCTCTCAAATCTCTAAAGGCCTGAAGCCCCCTTGAACACATCTCCAGGTTTTACATACAGTGATATTTAAACCTGAAGCTGTCCAAAAACAAATTTATCCATATCTTTAAATATTAGGGTTGTTCTGATGTGGGCAGTGAGGACGCTGGAACTTGTGCCTACTTTGGTGCTCACTAAAATGTGATTCCTGGTCCTTGGCTGGTTCATTTATGCTRCAAAACTAAATGTGGCCAAGGCTGTTCCCTGGCATTGTTTAGTGTCAAGGAGGGTCACATGTTTATACTATTCACTTCCTTCTCCAAAACAGGGTAAGCACACCCAAACTGCCCCAAAGTTTTATCTTTCTGAGTGGAACCTTCACACAATGTTCACATCTTGTAGCTTGTGATATCAATTTCAGTTTAGAATTAAACACATTATTAATTGTCAAATAAATGACTGTAGARGAGAGGTGGAAATAAACTGCACATYCAGTATCTGAAAGYACTTTGAGAATGAATTATKTACAGTCAGATTCTGAAACCTTTGTGCATAATGAATAAGACCCATTTTTTTTTTTTTCCACCAAGTAATGTAACTAATTTATTGGAGGTCTTTTAATCCATAATACTACTCAAAGCGAATGCAAGATGAAGATTTGKATGATAAATTATAAAAACATAGGTTTAGTAGCTTCTACCTTTAAAATTTAAAGAATAATTTGCAGATGTTACAAAATTAGATTTAGCTGATGCACCAGATGGTTGTCTTTCAATCCAGAGGAGCTTCAACATGCTGGAAAAATTGGCCAGTAGGAACCAGCAGAACTTGAACAAAGGGACATTCCAATTCTTCTGCACTTGGTTAATACCACGTTGACCATGAGCCAGTGATGTGTTCTTGCAGCAGTGAGGGTCAACAGCATC
>NW_026624046.1:130535-135819 GCF_030028575.1 Malurus melanocephalus
CACCCAGCCCTGGAAATGGCCATGAAGATGATTTTGACAAGATATATATTACATTGCTGATTGCATTTTTCTTCTGTTCCATTTAGTTTAGATAGAATTTGCTATTAAAAAAAAAAATCGATTTCTTTTTATACTAGCACAATTGATTATAAAAAATGCTTGCATTTTCATAAACAGATACATTTGTCTGTATGTGTGTGTGTAAATTTACATCATGCTCTGGAAAATACAAAATACACTCAGAAAAATGTTTTTGATGGAGTATGCCTTATAATATGATAATTATCATGAAGATGCTTAAAAAGGATCATAACAATTTCCTGTGAATATTGAACAAGTAACTTTGAAGGCAAATAGAATTATTCTTAAAGCTATGCCTATTGGTATGTCTCTGTACACATACTTGGGAATAATTAATTTCTTTCACCAACATTTTTCAGTAATAAGCCTTCTGTATATTATCAATAAGAGAGCTACATTTCCTGCTGGAAATGATTTATGTGAAAACTCAGTCCAATTATAGTGCTCTTCTTCCATCTAGAAATCACTTAAGTAGCCTTGTTCTGCAAGGTTAAAAGTACAYGCTGATTATGGTGCATCCTTCAGATAAATTTCTGATGATAAGGAGAATGTACAAAGCCTGAACAGCATCTAAAAAGCTGCTTTCATAGCTGCACATTCATGGTTGTATAGTAACTCTACAGTATTCAGATGCAAGAATGGTCAATCACATTGTCGCCTTACTGCAATGCATGCCAGGATTATATTAAGAAAGTGAGTGATTCCTGTAACAAAAAAATAAAAAAAAATGTAAAAAAATATTACCTCCTTGCTGCTGCACTTCTCTAATCGAATTAAAATTAAAAAAAGCAAATAAGTACTAGTTCTCCAGCTCCATCAATAGACCTCTGCAGTAACAATAAAATCTCTCTTCATCTCCTACAGGGTATTACTGGACAATTAATACATCTGTTTCATTTTGCCTAAGTCCTGTAGCCGAGTTTCCTCAGTTCATCTCTCCAAAGAAATTTGGGTGGTTTTTTTTTTTTTGGGTTTTTTTTTTTTTTTTTACACAGCAAAAAATTTAGATTTGACAGTGATTTTCTCGGGTTTTCATCAGCCCATTCAGTAGTTGCACTTGCATATTTCACAAGGCATCCACAGCTAAAACTCCTTTCACTTCCCCTGTAAATCTAATAATAAGAGAATCATAGGTCAGGTGGCCTTCTGTACACTTACATGAGAATGGAAGGAACATCCATTATCCAGGAGGACACTGCAATATAATATACTCCTGAACACAGCACCCAAAACAATCATTTCATTGATTATCGTAAATGATGTCTTTAAAAAGTGTGTTCAGTTCTGCTGGTGATGTATTATCTGTCTTCCTCAGATCTCCAGGTGAAGGCTGCATTGAACATTTCTCATMTGAGAGATTCATCCTGTAGTGACAAAAGAATATGACAGCAATTGAATACAAATAGAGCTTCAGGGMCTATGCAAATGGGTGACATTTATTGAACTTGATGTGTCTAATAGCAGGAACACTTGACTGTGCTTGCTGGCCTTACAGTTATTGAATTTTTTAAAACATAAACTTTCCATTGGCTGTTCTTATTTTATCTCSAAGTTTTAAGTGCAAACCATAGAAGCAGGGGAAAACTGAAAGGATTCTTATTAAAGAGGCTGAATGAGTCAAGCCAAGAGAGCATGGGATAAAATGAATATCCTCTGCATTTGGGTTTGTTTACAAGAGACTCTATAAGAGCAGCAGCAGAATATTAACTTAAAATGCACAAAGGGCTTTGTACACTCTCTTCCCATATRCACTTGCAGTGCATGATAAGGCACAGAAAGCTTTCTGAAGGTGTATAAAGATCTGTCTGCTCTTTCCCTGTAATTTATTCTCTATTTAAATGTGTTTAATGTATCCCCAAMACTATTACCTTTAAAAACATGAAACTGTGGAGACGAGATGTCTCTAAAATTTACTCTGGCAAATATAGACCCAGGCTTAGATTTACACATTTTTTCCCTTCAGTCC
The DNA here is from genome assembly GCF_030028575.1 of Malurus melanocephalus. Lineage (NCBI taxonomy): Eukaryota > Metazoa > Chordata > Aves > Passeriformes > Maluridae > Malurus > Malurus melanocephalus. The sequence continues at coordinate 132,583 of NW_026624046.1, forward strand.
TTTTGACTAAAATCTGTAAGGCTGGATTTTCAGGCTTGATCCATACCAAGGCCTTTTTTTCTGTTCTTCCTCCATCATGACTCAATTCTACTGCCTAAAAATATTGTTTTTGTTTGTATCTGAGCTAAGGTTTGTTGTTATTCTTCTTATGAGCAACTGCATGAGTGAATATAAGGACAGGCCCTTCATTTGTCAGCTACAACCAACCAAGGAAACACAGATCTTACAGTGATGTCTTTCAAGTCTGGGGTATTTTCTATTTTTTTTTTTTTCATTTTTCTTTGATTTGAGGCCCTCCCCTGCATACTTAGAAGAGCTTTGGAGTTTGAAACAGCAGTTATAGCTTTCTGCTATTATAAAAAAAAAAGGCAAAGATTGCAATCACAATTATTTCTTCCTTTCCAGGGACTTTGGCACAGTTAGAGGCATTACCATAGTACTCCATCCAGCTGTTGACATCCAGCTTTGAGACAACACTAAATAATTAAAATCAAGATCTCAACAAAATATATTGCTATTTATCATTTCTGTGAAGACATAACTGCAACTGTCAGCTGGACAGGGATTAATGAAAAAATTCAGGATCTATACTGGATAAATTCAATCTTGTCAAGTCAATGTACCAAGGGGAAGCCAGAAAGGAATGTTGCAGAAGGACATTGGCAGGAAAAACAAAATTWAATTAAATTATGCTACTAAAATTTTTAATGAGGCATACTCATGATTCATGAAATGTTGAACATTTATGTTGCCATATCTATGATTAAACCCAGGAAATTATTTATAGAATTATGTTCATCTTTCAATGGGAATAAGGAGATTATATCTTATTATACCATAAAAAAAACCCAAAATTGTTATTTTTTCAAGCAGATAATTTTATCCAGCTCACCAAAGGTTATAGTGATGTTGTTAGAGACAACGTATTTCTTTTAGAATTTTGTTTTAAGAAGAAATCTATGTGATGCAGTGTGTATATCACTGATGGCAAAAAGAGCAAGACTGGAATTGGCTTCTCTGAAACTTCCAACACATCAGACTACAGTGTGTTCCTTCATGGGATGCTGTAATAATCCCAGTAATACATTTATTATTGCAATAGATTTTCACACCCAGACGCCCCTGCACACCTACACAAATTAATTGAAWCACAAAAATTGCTGTTCCATATGTCGATAATTGAAAAGAAATAGCSCTTCTCCAAATTGCCACTCCTAAACACAGTTCCCAAAGAATATACCCTACTTCATGGATATTATTATTARCAGCTTCCAAGACCATCAAAATAGTGGTAGCTTTTGTTTTAGGGAACATTTCTGTTGTTGAACTGARCAGCAGTTCAGACCATCATATCTACATTATCATTCTGAATGCAGCTGCCATAGTGGTGACACTTCTATAATTCTCAAGAAGAGAGATAATGAAAACATAAACGTCAAAGGCACTCTTATAAAAATGTTTTCTCATCTTTGTGATACATTCGCTGAGATAAGCTATGGAACCATTGTGGGCTTGTTTGATTTTTTAATTTCTTTTAAGCCATCATCATAAAATGGATCTTGGCGTGTTGTGTTTATTTTTAGTGTGGCAGAATTTGTATGTTTGTTTGTTTCTAATAAAGATCTTCAGGACAAAGTGTTTTGTTTTTTTTTTTTTCTTTTAAGTTTCCCTGAAGTGAAAATGGTACAATGAAAGCATATAAAGAATCATTCCCTTCTTTTAGAAATACAGGTGTTGTGCATTCTTGGGGTTTGSGGTAAGGATTTTTTTACACTGAATTATTAAAGTACCTTAAATGCATCACTATTTTGTAACTATGACTTCAGTAAATTTCCAGCTCTATAGATGGTTAGTGTATTCCCCATTTTTGTCTTTTTAAATATCCTTTTCTTAAATATACTTTTCATCTCAGGTATTCAAGACAGAGTGGACAGATGAAGTATATAGGTCAAGTTTTCCATCTCTTTTATCTTGAACATGTGCAAAAAAATCTGTTACATTTCAAAATTCAAGTCCTCATGAATTTCATGACTTAGGTGAATTTTTATCTGATACCACTCAAATTCCTTGTTTCAAATTACTTTTATGCATGTTCATTCTACAGCTATATCTGGTGGAAATGAATCCATAGGAATTTAGGGGACAGTTCTTCTACTTCTGTTATCTTCTTTCCTCCCTATTGTTTTTTTCTCTTAGTGTTTACATATGGTTTATCTAAATCACRGTCTTAATGTCCTTACTCAGGTCACAATTGTTTACAGAATTACCCAAAGTAATGTGTGATTTCCAGAACCTCTTTGATTTTTGTGTATAAGCATTCCTCATAAAAGACTGTGCTATAGTATTTAGCCAGAATTGAATTTTGATTTGTGACAGAAATGCATTTTATTTTTTTTTTTCTGTGTTTATTTTGAATTCTCTTATTTTAATTAATCTTCCTTCTATGTAGCCTACATGGACCTGTTTGGTTACCCTTAGTGACACCCATGCAGAATTTGACAAACACTTTTACAACAGAGTCATATCTAAATCATCTCCCTAYTTTACATTTGGAAATTCTCTGTTTATAAACAGTGGGTTATAAAAAACAATTGCAAAATTTCCTAACATGTGGAAGATTCATCACACATCATTATTTTAATCATGCATATATATATGTGATATATATAATATATCATATATTAGATAATCTGTATACAGAGTAAAGTTGCATTATCTGCTTTGCCAGATACATCAATTGCTCTTACTCCAACTTTTGGGGCTTTTTTTTTGAAAGAAAAATAATGCAAAAGGAATAACTGAAGTACACATGTGAATTATGGGAATGAGGATTGTCTTTGTGAATATTCTGTTTCATAAATAAACAGAACGTAAACATGGATAAACAAACCATCATCTGAAATCTGAAAAAGATATTTTACTTCTCTGAGGGTTTATACCCTATAACAGTTTTATTATTTTTCTTTAACATATGATATATTTCATTACTTCAATTAAAATGTAAATTTTCATTTTTATCTAGTCTTTGTGAGTAAGAAGTAGAGAGATTGCAAGTAAATTCTGAATGTTGTAATATCACGTTCAAGATATTTTTCCATTAAAAAAAAATCCCAAATCACAATTCTAATAATCAAAACAAGGTGCATAATGCATGAATGAGTAGAACTTATACCCTGATTTTTTCCAAAGATATATCATGATGCTGAATAGTTAAATAGCATGAAGAGAGCAGGAAAA
>NW_026624046.1:135927-148522 GCF_030028575.1 Malurus melanocephalus
TTTTTTTTTTCCTTGCTTAGATTCTTTGCACTGCAATATCTTTGAATTATATTTTGCAAACTCCCTTTGACTTTTTCCAGTCTGCAGGCTTTATTTTCTTCAGTGTTAAGAGGTGCTATTCTTGCTATTCTGGCCTATTTAGGAGTGCTATTAAAACCTATTAATCATTTTATATTTCCTTCTGTATCAAATATTTCAATCACCATTTTTTATGACCTATGCCAGAGACAATGAAGCCAAATAATTTTTATGCCTGACTTCTTCTGTCTTTACCAAACAATATTAATTTTTTTTGCGATAAAATGGAACTATAATTGAAAAAAGAGWGTCCCACTAACAGAAAATGTAATGCCAAGCATTTATCTGTTAGGGAATAAGAATTCAAATTCCCTCCATCATGGGAGAGAATGTAACCATATCTCCCATCCCAGTAAGGGCTACTAAAACCCTTACCAACAGTGTGGTTGTGGGATTGGGGTTTTCCTTATTTTTTTGTTCCTTCTTATTTTAACTCCCAAGACTAATTTTGTGATTCATGTGGTACAAGTGCCTCCCAGTTTGGGACTGGAGGTGACTTGGGAGATGCGTTGCTGAAGGATTTTAAGGAAATCATGTGCTAAATGTTCAAATCATCATGCCAAAATAAATATCTTCAGGTGCCGATATCTTTATGACTGAAAAGTCAATTGCCTACAGACCGTAGTTCCCAAAACACCAGATGGCATTTGATTGTGTTTTTTTTTTTCTTCTCAATATATGGGAAGTTAGGCAAAATGAGGGGGCATATCTTTCCTTACAGATTTAGCAGTGGTCTTCTTTCACAGAATGTGCGCATTTGGATTTTGATATTCTCTTTGACCAAAATAAAACAAAGAGGAAAAGGAAACACAGAAGTGTTTCTGTTCCAGTTAGATTTTTAGCCTGAAATTTAGATCAAAGGATGTTAGCCCGGAGTAGCTTTTTTCTTGTATCTGCAAGTTATCCAAGGAAAGAGAAGAAAAAGGAAAAAAACAGCTCCCCAGACCTATTCAGAGTTGGCCTTTACTATTTTGGAGTCTGTTTTCTATCATGGGATCTGAGAACAGAAGATATTTTTAAGAGCTTCTGTAAAGAAAATAGCTTAGAATAATAATAAACATTGAAGCACAGTTAAAATGTGTGACTGCCACAGATGCAGACGCGGGTTCTTTTTCAGAAATGCCAGCATTCATAAATGACATTACATTATATCAATTTTATTTGGCTGAATGTTTCCTGAGCATGTTTTGGCAACTGCCATATTTGAGATAATCACCATTCCAAAGGAGCACAGTCCCTTAAATTAACCAGGTGTAYCTATGCTTAAATGTTCTCCATTCCCTCTGAATACTTATATAAGGCATCCATTGCAGCAAAGACACATATTATAAARATAGAATTATTATAACTTGCTTTASAATGTTTTYTTACWTGTGTAGACACAGGAGTGGATAGCAAAAGCAAGGTCATAAAGAATATTCAGGCCTTTAAATAATAAAAAGCTACACCTTTAAGGAGATATCAAGGTACATATGACTTTATTGATTGCTATCAATCACAACGGAATAGCAATTTAACCCTTCTAAAATAAGCATCTAAGCTAACATAGTCCCAGAGTGATTTTTTTTCTTTTAAAACAAAATTATATTTAGCAAGAATGGCGTGTCACAAAGAATCAGTGGAGTAATTGAAAGAAAAATGTGCCACTCTTCTGACTTACTGAAAGTATCTTTCAGTGCGTATAAAATTTTAATTGAATGTCAACTGTGTTAGAATTCCTTACCAAGGAAGAGTATTTGTCTTGATTGTAGGCAGCACATTATATCTTTTATTCCAGAAAATCTGATCTCTTAAACAAATGTCATAATTCGATTCGTAGCTGACATCCCTTTCTTACATCTCAGTTGTAAGAAGTTAATTTTGCACAATGAATGAAGAAAGAGTCATGTTCCACTTTTATTTTTATTGCTCACAGTTTTCACTGATAAAGTCAAAATCCATCCACAGAAATGGAAAATTAATTTCATCAAAGTCTGRTTGAAGCAGAGAGCTGTTCCTTGACAAGGACCTTGATCAAAGGATAATGCTTAGTGTGTTCCTAACTTGAAATACATGAGTCATTTCCACTGAAAAAGTTCAGCTTTGCTGAAGTGCAGTGTTGATTCAGAGCCACTATTTTTAAGGCACAATGAGCATCCAATGTTACCTGCCCATTTGGGAGTGGAGTAAATATAGATGGACTCACCARCATAAAGCTGGAACTGCATTATGCTTGTCCTTTTAGCCCAGAAGATGTGTAATTCATAAGCAAGGAAATTAAGTAGGACAACATTACCATCCTGTTGGACAGGCTGATTTTAAGTATCCTTTGGTGACTCATTCCATCCTATTTTATAATAAACTTCTTTTATATAATCCTTTCCTTGAATATGCCATTAAAGGAGGATGACAGAATGTGGGAGGTGAGAATGACTAGATGAGTATTCAGCACCAGATTGGTATTCCATTAATATGAACTACCATTTCCTTATCATCAAAGATAGACATTTGCTTGGATATCTGTAATCATAAAATTTCTTTTCTTTGCTAGAGTCTCWCATTAAAATTACTCTACATCCTAGTAATTTTATTTCTTTAAACCGATAAATTATTTATTTATTTATTTAGTKTTGGCAGAGATTCAAACAGAAATGTTTTCACACCAAAGGTGCTGTAAAAAGTATATTCTTGTGTCCTGCACAGAACACAGAGTATCCTGTACCCTGCCTTCTTTTTCCTTCAAACACCCAATAAGGAAGAAACCCCGTGAACAGCAGTCCTCTAATAGTTCCATTAGATTTTATGAGACAAATAAAAGCAATGCTTGTTGCTACAACTGCACAAACAGAAGAGAAACAGTCAGAATTGCCACTAATTATAAATCCTTGATGAGAATATGCTGGCAGTGTTTTGCTCCCTGTAGTCTGTTTCTGTAAAAACAAGTGATCTTTTATCTGACAGTCCAATCGTACTAAAAAAACCCTTCAGAGAGTATTTTTATGTACAAACTTAGTGAGTATATTGGCTAGAGTGAGAATAGGATTTCACACAGAGGAGTTTNTTGGCAGAGATTCAAACAGAAATGTTTTCACACCAAAGGTGCTGTAAAAAGTATATTCTTGTGTCCTGCACAGAACACAGAGTATCCTGTACCCTGCCTTCTTTTTCCTTCAAACACCCAATAAGGAAGAAACCCCGTGAACAGCAGTCCTCTAATAGTTCCATTAGATTTTATGAGACAAATAAAAGCAATGCTTGTTGCTACAACTGCACAAACAGAAGAGAAACAGTCAGAATTGCCACTAATTATAAATCCTTGATGAGAATATGCTGGCAGTGTTTTGCTCCCTGTAGTCTGTTTCTGTAAAAACAAGTGATCTTTTATCTGACAGTCCAATCGTACTAAAAAAACCCTTCAGAGAGTATTTTTATGTACAAACTTAGTGAGTATATTGGCTAGAGTGAGAATAGGATTTCACACAGAGGAGTTTTTTTTTTTTTTGTTTTGTTTTGTTTGGGTTTTTTTTACCCAGATTATATTACACAGATTAATGTAACGAGGTTTTCTGGTTTTAAAATCTTGTCTGGTGAGGTTTGAATGAATTTTCCAGGAAAATTTGAAAAAAATACAAATAGCCATAAATATTGCTGAGTTATAATTATTTACCATTATTTTATACAAGAAAGGCAAWGTATTGTGCTGGTTTTGGCTAGAGCAGAGCAAATTTTTTTTTCATGGTGGCTGGTATGGTGTTGTGTTTTGGATTTGTGCTGGAAAAAGTGCTGGGAATCAAAAGATGTTTTYGTTGTTTCAATTTCCCAAGATTTGTGTCTATATCAAAATAACCTTTTTATTTTTGTCCTTTATCCTCTCCCCTACTTTCTAAATCCTGTGAAGAGAGTATGTAAGTAACTTTCATTTTTGTTCTGTGTATATATTTAGCMTACTTTCAGCACATTTCATGTGTGCTACACTTTGAGGGCAATCCAGTTGCTATCTTGAAGGCATTTGCAGTTACTTGGTTGTGTTTCTGTTCCTGGAAGAGAGCAAAATAAAATGCAGAAGAATGTTTTTTTTCCTCTGTTTTGGATGCTTCAGGTGTATGGAGAGAAGGAAAGGGGGTGAGGAAGGAAATGGAAGGAAAGTAAGGAGTGGAGTAGGGGGAAAATGAGTGTGGGGAGGAAGGAAAGGAAGGAAAGGAAGGAAGGAAGGAAGAGAGGAAGGAATAGAAGGATACAAGTTATTTATTTTTGTTTTTTTTGTTGGGATAATCTGAAAAATAGCATGGGTGTTGCCCATTGAAAAACAATTTTGGATTTGGATAGATTTCTGAGTTGAAAYATCTTTGAAAACATTGTACAAAATATTAGTTCCCACTAAGTTATGCCATGTTGATACTTTCAGTAATAACAATAATTTACATTTTAACAGATGAATGTAGAAAAAACCGTACAAATGCTGAGCTATTTTTCAAGAGAGACGGTTGAGCAGCACTGTTTCTGTTTCTTCAATAATTAAATTGGCTGGCAGAACTTGGAATGCATTTGCAGCAACAGAGGCCCAGCTCTCACCTTTATTCTGCAAGCAACATTACAACTAAACAGGAGCTTATATCCTCCCTTGGGATATACTGAATTGTGCCATTTCCAGGATTAAAGGGACAATGTCTGCATGACAAACTCCTCCTCACATGAGARGGATCTGTTGGATGARGCTCTKGACATTTTCAAATCCATCAGCACGAGTCACAATCCTGTGCTCATCTACATCCAGACTAAGCTGTTGATCAGTCAGCAAAATGTGCTTCACATCCTCCATACTGTGGTAAGAAATTCCTCACATGCCAGTTCTYCCAATTCAGCCTATCACAGTCAGGAGAATAGAAGGAAAAGATCACAGAGGGGAARAAAGAGACAGACTTGAGATATTCTCAAGGAAAAGATATATCCTGTTGTGAATAGACCTAAATGTTTAAAGCAACAAACTTCACACCAYGGGACAGGATGACATTTTGGGAGGGCAGAATTCTTAGAGGTTCCATCACTTATTTCTTTAAATAGAAAAAGTCTATGCATTATTATTTATAGTCTGTCAACTGTCAACTAAAAAATTAAAATGAATGTAAATAYGATTTTTGCTTTCCCCAGTTTACCTCTCAGTTCCTGTTTACTGTATATTTTCTCTTTAATGGTGGGAGACTTTGGAAAGAAAAGCAATGTGCTGTTATTTTCCTCTTGCATATTTATGCCCTATATATTTCCTCTGCATATTTACCTCTTTGATTTTCAGCTTTTACATGTCTAGCCCTCAAGTATACTCTAAACATAAAGGCCASAACTTAAGGGAAAGTTTTAATGTAAAAGAGACAATTACAATGGAAGCAGTTSAGGCTTTAGGAAATTAAAATATGCTGAAACAGAAATTAAAAAAAAAAAAAAAATTGAAGGATTCACTTTGCTTACAGTAGATTAACTTGCTCAGTCTTCTTCTGCACTAATGGTAGTGACAGTGACCTGGAAATGAAGAGTGGCATCAAGTTTGTTTTCTTGTTTAATTTATGGCAGGTTCAGCAATTGTGGGTACAGATCAGATATTTATAATGAAACCAGGCAAGCCCCCACCTCATTGAGGTTTTGGCTTAGTAGAAAAATGAGTTTTGTATTCTCCTGATTAGCATTCTGTGCACAGCTTTTTTTGACAGGTGGAACCCGGGTCAAATGCAAGGTTTCATTACAAAGGAGAAACAGCTTTGGTTTTATGATAGGCTTTRTTCTGTGTTTGATGMAAGCTTGCTGAGCACATAATGGTTCCAAATTGTCTCAGCTTATCTGCATTGCTTTTTATTTTATTTTATTTTTTAAATTCGATGGTGACATTACACTTTAAGAAGTCATCACCTGAAAGCTGACGGCTGCACTTACAAGGCAGTGTAGCAAACATCCAGGAGATGATGCAGCATCTTTTACTGTAAACTTTCTCACTGAGATTAYGAAATAATTTGAAAAGGAAGCTTTCATTATAATAAAATGTGGTAGTACAAAAGCGAGTTCATTGTATAAACGTTTGAGAATATGTATACATAGAAACTGGAATTTGTAATGGGGTTCATAGCAATTGTAGAAGCACAGCAGGGGCACAGAAGATTTAGAAGCAATTCTTTGGCAAGATTTCCACCTGAACTCAATGAAAATGTGTCCATTTACACCAGGTTTTTATCTATAACACAGATATTTTATTGTAAATGAGGAAATAAAATTCCAGATTTGTCATTAATCTCAAATTGGCACTGACYTTATGACCTGAGAAGATAAAATTAYTTTTGCTTTTACAATAAATTGACTATTATTTTCCAAGTAGATTGAAAAGAATCATGTAATGCTTTTTGATTTGAAGTACATAGTGTTCACAACTTTTTAAAATGCTTATTGTTAAAGAGAGGTCAGTATTATYACACCAGTATCTTAATCATTATGATAATCCCAATTAATATACATTTAACTTCCCCAATGTAATCAACAATGGAAATATATTTCCACACATTTGTAAAATGAAATAATTTAGTGCAAAGAAAGAATGATTTATTCATCCATAAATCATAATAATAGACAGAGTTCAGTACCAGTGAATTTGCCTAAAAGTGCTATCAGTCTTTTTCATACATCTTTATAACCAGGGCAGAGGTTTGCACTAGAAGCCCCAATTCYATTTTGAATCAAGGATTTAACACAAATATATAATTCCCATATTTGGGTGTATGTTGTTATCAGTGAAATTCTGACTTGCTGAAATCAGCAGCAAAAAATATATTTATTTAAATGAAGCTGTTATTATGGGCTTTTAAAATAATAAGAAAAAAGGGGATTTATTTCAGACCAGTTGCATGCACAGAAGAGAAAGTGATGGAGGTGGAGCTGCCATTCTGTCAATTTCTTTTATATTCCACAGATTTGTACTGCACAGCTGTGCAAATAGGGCTATAAAGACAAATTCCTGAAAGAAAAAAGTACATGATATCACTGACTTGTRGATTTCATGAAAACATATGAAATAACAATTTTTGAAGTGATTGAAATTATTCTGAAGGGCGTGCAAGCTTCTATTGCTTTATTAATTTATTTGTTAAATAAGGCCGATACTAAAATTACAGAAGTTAATGTTGACTCCTTTGAAATTGTACCAAATCAGGTAATCATCAAAATTTGTAATAAAATGGACAGCTTGCATACTTTTAAGGGCTGGTATATACAAGAAGTCCAGAGAGAGGATGCTCAYACTTTGGGTAATTTTCCTATCCATTCTTTGGGTCAGAGCATTCCAGTAAAACATTCATTTTYTCTTTGTTGTGTATGCTCAATGTATCTGACACACCTTGGACTTGGATAAATAACATGCTCGGATTTGAAGATAATTTGCTTCTTGAATTGTAAAAACTTGTAAAAATGAATTTTACAAGTTAACTGTTACTGGTGTTCAACTGAGAATTTATTATTAGACTGTGCTGATAAACTTTAGTTCTATGAAACCAATCCTGCTCATCCCCATGATCAGGTGACTAAACAAGGCTTGTCTAGAAAATTGACTTCCAGCCTATAAAATTTCCCTTACCRAAGACAATCTGAAAGGATGATATCTCGGCTTCACATTTCCCTTTGTATTCTTGCTCCTGAAGAATGTAACTGAAGTAGTGACCTGTTTGTTTTTGCCTTGTGGTGCCGTGCAATTAGTATTGCATTTTCCTGCTCAATTCTGGCAGCAAGCAGAGAAACAAATAGAGAGACAGAAAGAAACGTAAAAGACAAAACTCCATTATAACTAATTTGTACAACATGGCTACCAAGGGTGCAATTTTAAAATAATTCTACCCTACAACATGTTTCTMTCTCTTTTTTTTCTGTAAAATATAGTTACATTAGGTTCTGAATATTGTTAGTAATAAACTATTGTATAAATGTATACACAGTTAAATTGCATTAATATATAAAGAATTAATTTGTATAGATTACATGAGTGCAGCAAATAAAGAAAATTATTGCCTATGATTTTTCAGAGCTTCTGAAAAAGATGTGAAGTAGAGGTCATAAATTGCCTTCTGTAAAGCATGAGTATGAATATTAGATKTGCAGCTAAAACTAATAAAAGTGCACACAATGTAAAGGATAAGACACGCTGAAGGTGTTTTAGTGTATTTTTTTTCTAGAATATTCCCATGACTTAAATGTTTTTAAACCAGTTACTCCTCAGTAACAYATCATATTTAATTTCAAACTTGCATAGTTATTAGAATCACTGAGGGAAAATACTAGAAACTGGAAGTCCCAGTCAGTCAGAGTTTATTGTTCTGCTTTCAACCATGTACTTCTGCAAACTTTCATTTCTAGACACATTAATTAATTCTGACCCAGAGCTAAGACACAAAAATCTCTGTAAAGAACATCTTTCCTCCTGCTCTCAATCTTTCAGTGCCCTTATACACAGCAGTATATAAAAAAGTGTTCTGGAAAAATGGGTTTTGACCAAGAATCTAGATTTTCACCAGAGATTTGCCAGCATATTTTAATGCAACTCAGAACTGAATGATCAGAGCTGATTAATAATCAGATCTTCTGTCTGGATTGCTTAAAAATATGTGGTGCCACTAATCAGAGCTACCAATCAGTGTGCTGTGACAGCTCAGTTCTATTTGCATCAGTTGAGTAAGATGCTTCTGAACAAGAACTGCCATTGATTTTTATACAAATGGAAATTATTTTTGATGTCACTCACCTTAGATATAGTCACACTATATTAGAATGTGGATAATCACTGCCATTATAAGCCAACAGATGCTGTTGCTCGCAGTTTAGAGCACATCCTTCGTCATGGAAACTTCCTCTGCCTTTCACATTAGGGTTCTCTGCCTTAATGACTTAYCATATATCTGTTAAAGGTCTGAGGATGTTTCACTTCACACTTCTGATTCATTCTCACAGTAATTCTCTACAGAAACTTGTATTTCTGTCCTTGGTATTACTCAATTTCTTTTATTATTACACACAAGAAAGCTTCCAGGAAACCTTTTTTAAGATCTTAATGGTGACTGCTTTTGCAGGAGTGATTCAGAGAGCAGGCTGCTCAAACATTTATTCCTACACTGGATTAAGTGCACTAGTCATAACCCTTCAAATGCTAAGCTGGAGTGCAATAGCACACCAAATACAAACAGATCTAAGAGCTTTCTGTGACTGAAAGAGACACATGCCTTTCATCCCTGTCACAAGTTTTTGTTCTTTGAGTGTTCTCCAAAATATTATTCAAGATGTAGGATCAGTTCCATTAAATTGCTGGGGAAAAAGGAAAAAAAAAAAAGGAAAAAATATTTATTTTCAAATTTACTGTCTGTGGGATTAATGGGCTCATTTGATCTCATGCTGGGAACTCACTGTTGTAGAATCAGTGACTAAAGGGGAAAGTCCACTGCTTTCCCACTCTCAGGGCTGGCAACAAATTCAAGAGCAACATAAGCCAGACAAAGCTGTATTCACCCCATCCCAGAAAGGTATTTTGCCTCTGTCCAGAATGCTTTGCACTTACACAGCAATGGGGTGGTGCAGGGTCCTGAGGTGAGGAGTCTGTGCTAGGGTGGGGGTTTCCTAAACCAAGTGTGTCAAGGCAGAACATGGCATGACCTTTCATTTCTGCTGCTCCCCAAACACTCCAGGAGGACACCTGTCGTTGCTGGCCAAACAGTGACAACAAATAGATACAAAACACACAAAAATGGGTGAAAAAAGAGAAAGAAAGAAGGACTTTATTGTGGGACAAGCCTCTTTTATCCACTTTAGCAACCAGAGTATCCATTTGTGTCAAACATACATTGGTCAAGAGACAGCTGTTTAATTTGTAATCAGAACATAATTGGTGAGTTTGCAAAACCTACAGTATTAGTAATGCTTATAATTTCCAGCTACCTGCATTATCAATTCTACATTCTACTCTGATTTCCTCAACAGTAGCTAAGGATGTGGCATCCCTCCTCCATGCAGGCTGTTAACACTCCCTTTCTTTTCCCAGGCCTCAGTCATACACAATAATTAACTGAGTTTCAGAATTAGGGCTTGTGGGGCCACTCTTTTCCCCCACAGACACCCTGGTGCAGTCACAGCCCTGCAGCAGAGATATTCCCCCAAATCTGCAGTGTGGGGGCTCAGCAGTTGCTGTCTGGCACCCTCAGGTCTCACACYCTCCTCTGGGTGGGAAGTGGTCTTCAATCTATCCAGCGTCCTTTCTGCATTTCCTACCCAGCCCAGGGGAAGGTGATTAAAGAAAACCCGCTATTAGAAGTGTTCAAACACCCTCCCCAGCTAATTTTGGTGGAAATGGAGAAGGGGCTGTTATTGGAACAGCTCRTCTGGCAGATGGGAAGGGAAGGGGGTGGTTACATCCACCAGGGAGGAGGGAAAGATCAAAAGGGGCATCAGTCAGCAGAGCTGCAGCTGGGAGAGGAGGTCCTTCTCCACCCCTTGTACTGAGGTAGACTCATTCCAAACCTAATAAGTAGCTTCAGTAGTTTCACAGGATGAATTTAGGCCTTGATGAAGCATGAGTCATATCCCATGAAGGAGGTCAGAAATACTGTTATTGATGCTTGCTTCATGGAAATTATATGGGAGAAACAAGTTCAGGAGCCTTGGTTAAAAAGCTTCTGCATCTCAATTTTTTCCTTGTTCCATACCTCATTTGAGTGAGGAAGGTGAGACTGTTGTTTTGTTTGAACTTCTGCAGTGTCAAAAACGATGAAGGATTTCTTATAGGAAATAAAAATTGTACTTTCTTAATTCTCTTATCTCTATTAATGGCAAATGTTTTCAGACATTGACAGAGAAAATATATACAGAAGACTTTGATTACAACTCAAATAATGTATTTTCCTCTAATTTTCTCTTCAATATAGGAAGTTGGAATTCAATTCAATATGGAATTTGCTCATCTTTGGATTCAAGCATCAACTACTTGAATTTAAAATGGAATAATTTTATATCCAATTTAGCGTTAAGGCAAACAATTAGATCTATGGTTCTGAATACGTATAGGATATTTTTGATGATTCTTTTGGTAACACACTTTGCAGTTTTAAATAAATATTTTTGGATTATATTTAATTCCATTAACTTCTAGCAAAATATGATTTGTTTTCCTTTTTTTCTCTAACTCATTTTCTGTCCATCATTAAATGTTGTGCTGCTCCTCTTWATGCTGGCATAAGCAAGGAATAATTTTGGAAGGAGCAACATTTAATCCAGATCAGGCACAGGCACTGTAATACACCTGACTGTGGTTTAAGCGTCACTGGTATTCAGTATTTTCATCTGGTCATCCAGCTAAGTATTTACAAAACATTATCTTTTACCCTCAGACAGGAGTGGGTAAAGTCTTTTTGATACAGCCTTAGGCAAAAGTCTATAAGGGAGAGGAGTTGGGAATCTCTATTGGCTACAAATATTTTCTGATATATTTGAAAGGCTTTGTAATGCCTTGTTATGTTTAGTCTGGGAYTTTATTCAGGTGTTGGTTGCTTTTTCTCTTTCACGATATAAATCCATATGCATCACCCTCTAACAGAGAAAGAACAAAAATAAACAAGGAAAACTGATCTGCAGTAGCATCTTTCATACTGTGAGAGCACAAAGGAGCTGAATTCCAAGAAATTTGTTTCGTTGTAAATGTATTTGGCATCAATCACTATCAGGCTTTCAGAAGACCTGATGCACTACTAAAAGATTATAAAACATTAACTCTTCTTCTTTCCCTAATTGCAACTTTTTTTTTTTTTCTCTAACAGTAAAAGGGAAAAGAAAGATTGCAAGTATTCTACTCTGTCATCGTACTCACACAAGTAAATGYTTATGCCAACATCAACAATTTTGCGGGAGAGGGAGAGTCAGAGAGCAAGGAACAATCCATAACCACGCCACAGATACAAAGTCCAGGGATGTAGAGTGGCGTAGGGATGATTCTTTATTAGGTGCACTGATAATGCTTCTAATTGCATACTAAGCACATACAGAAAATGAGTCAGCAAGATATCTTGATACAGTTTCATGCTACAAGAGTACAAATTCATACCTCACTGATCATCAGGTAAACTTGAGAAAGGAGAAGAGGAAAAGCCTTAAAAAGAATAAAACTTTCCGTGTGATGATCTAGCAAAACATACAGATATCTCTGGGTACAGACTCTTCTGATGACTCTTTCTTGAGGCTTGGCATAACTTTTCACTTGGAGCTGTGCAGTAAAGGATCCAGAGGCAGCAACCATCACACAGTGTGGACTCAAGTGGGCAGCTGAAATCCATTTTCTTGGGAATGGCACATCATCCAAGTGTTAAAATAAGCAATTTCAGGCATGTGTGATTTGAGGCTGTTCAATCACTCCCATAAAAAGGTCTTTGTAGGCTGGATTTCCAGAGGAGTTTTGAAGGAAGCAATACTTTTAAACAAATCAGGTTTTAAACTTTCTGGATTCTATTGCCTAGGAAACAATATTTTCTAATAAGACTTC
>NW_026624046.1:148892-158842 GCF_030028575.1 Malurus melanocephalus
TTGATTTTGTGATATGTTGAATAATATGTAAAATAATATTTAACAGCAGGGTTTTTCTTACCTCATCCTGCCCGTTATGAAAATGCCAGATAATTTGACAGTCCAGCTAAAAGTAATTTGAAAATCCTGCTAAAAATTTGCTATAAGCATCTTCCCATTTTGCACAGGCCCACATGGAGATAATTCATGTGGGGCACATCTCCTTTTTCAAAACATGACTTGTCATTTACAAATGAAGCCAGTACTACACATCTACACTGAGTACAAAAATACTGTATTTAAGCAATGCTCACTGTTACCCAGATTCTTCTTGATATGCAGTAAAATTTTCTGATTGTTTACCAGCTCTCTTTTATGTACATGGTCAAATCTAAGTAGCCCATCAAGCTAAGGATTTATCCTGATTTTAAGACAGATACTACTGAGAAACAAGCTAGCCTTATTTTCAAACACACATAACATAAGCTTAACCAAATCATAAGTGTTTCCTTGGTCTTTACAGAACTAAAATTATTAACTCAACAGTGTATTGCAACATTGTCTCACCAATCTTACTTCTTTAGGTATTGGGAATTAGCACATCTTTTAAAAAACCTGATAATTTGTACCTTCAGGAAATAATTTCAGCAAAGAGCTTTTCAGTTAAAGATATGATTTTCAATTCTTTGTAATTGCTCATTATTCTTTTTAAACACTAAAATATTATTCATTATTCTATGAAAAAGTAGAATAACAACAATAATAATAGACATTTTAAATACAGCTTGAACCAGAAATATATTTTTTTTCTTATATTGACATAAAAAATGCTCAGAAAGTAGTTCTAAGAAGAAAGAAAAGTAAAAGAAACCAACCTGTTTCTGAGATTTATTTCCAATCTGCTYCCAAATCAAAAAGAATTGCTGATGTCAGGTGGGTCAAGTCTCYTGTGAATTAATTGGATTTTCTGCTAAGAAATTCATCTCACAAGAGATTTCCGGCCATCATTATCATGTAAAAATCTTATTATWCCCTACTTACCTTTCAAGAGGATACATAAGGGTGAGGTGGAGGAGTGTGGGGAAAGAAGAGAAAAGCTGTATGGAAAAGGAGGAGACAACTCACTGCCCTTTGGAGATTATTGTGGGAGAGGAATGCAACAATGCAAACCCAGGTACACTTTGGCCTTCACAAGAAATTACATTTCCCCTCATCAAGGGTATTGGATGTACAAGGCTTTGTCTTCTCTTCTTCCTGCATTTCAGCTCAGTAATGTTGCTAAAACAGATCTGTGAGTGAAAAAAAATAGTTACTTTAAACCGAGTTCCTGTGATTGCTGTGGTATGAAGAGTGGCAGAAATAGTGTCCTTACACTATATAGCAATTGAGCTGTGTATGCAATTTTTTATACCCTCAAGACATGCAGCACACTTGAACTTATGAAAAAATCAAAATATTTAATTTTAAATATTTCTGATTTTTTTTTACGTGAGTGGTTTTATTCTACGTTGCAATGTTGTCAGGTTGGTTTTCTTAAAACAAGGAACTGCAAAAGGAGCTCTTAACAATTATAAAGACTGTAACAATTCTTTCCCACCGAGATTTTGATGCACATTGAGCGGCTGTACAAACAAAAATATGATTCACAAAAGTGAGGTGAATACACCGCTGCCTCCTTCCTTAAACATAAATTTGCTCTCAAACAGTAAACACAGAAGCATGGCAACAGAAGGAGAAAACGCTGAGGATGTTGTCATCAGCTGAGAAAGAAATAGTCCTGAGAAGGAAATTGTGATGCTATTGACAAAGGCAACCCACTTTTATTCTCACAGGTGTCTCTGCTGCTGGTACGGGCAGGCAGTGGCGCTGTCACTGGATGTGAAAATGCTCTGKTTTGTGAATGCTCAGGGTGGAAGASACTGGGCWGGCTGCCTCCTCTCTTTCAGCCCATTTTCATGCCAGCCTGCTGTGCTACAGCAACGTTTTGAACCAAGGGAAAGCAAAGAAAGGGAACAGGATGGAAGAATATTCATTAGCTGCAGGAAGAAAAGAGAAACAGCAGGTGATTACTAGAGCTGACATTTATCATAAGAAATAGTTGAGAGCCAAAGCTTCATCCTGATTGCTCTGATTTCCTCAATTTACACTAAGGTRGATGATACGTGATATATGGCAAAGAAGCCTTCATTACAAAGATATTGTAATTTGCTATCATGTTACTAATTAACTCACTTGTGGCTTTCAGYGCTCTTCAAGTTCTGGTTATAATCTTCTCACTAATTGTTGACGGCAAACAGAATAAAGCTGTACAGCTCACATAAGGATTCCCAGAGAGAAAAATATTTGCTTTGCATGATAGATCCAAGCTGGAATTACCTGTTTTCCTAAACCATCATTTGTCTTCAGTATAAGAAAGAATGGAATATCGTAACGCAGGGATGATGTGAGAAAAGAACTGCTTTTATTATGTTATACAATTATATTTTCCCTTCCCTGGTATTCTCTGTGAAAGTACTTTCAAATACCTATTTTTTTTTACTGTGCTTATTTGCTTATTTTTCAATATTTAGATAAACTGATAATATTATAGGAAGCTGCTTACAACTTCAATTCAAATTCTGGCTTTCTGTACCAGAAATCATTTGATGCCACAGGTTTCATTTTCTATCTGCCTCTGGAAACAGCTGTATGGGAGAATTCTTCAGTATTTGAAGCAGCACTTGTTTTCTCGATGATGTCTGGAAAACACAACCTGGTTGCAAGGGTTATTTGCTCAGAGCTGTTTKTAGGCACAACTGGAGAGCCCCAGGTCACAGCCTGGGTAGAGGTCCTTAATACAACTTTACTACACTGCTGCACACAGGTCTCCCCACACCCAAGTCTCTGAAGATCTTTCTTTTGTTTCTCTCTCCTGCTTTATCTTCTTTTGAGCAATGTTTGAGACCCCTGCTACACCACAAGGGCTCTCTCATCTTTCTAATTAATTTCTATCCTCTGTAGTTCACCAGACTCCTAATAAAATGATGAAAACACAAACCACTGTTTTTCTTCCCAGCTCAGCTCTTTCCAATATTCCTTTGCCCTCCAATGTCTTAAGTTCTGATGTTTTGGAAAAATATAGATGTACTCTGCTTGTTCATATATTTGAAGATTCCAGGTTCCACACAGCCTGCACACATAACTGGACAGAGTCTTTAAAAATTCAACAAGAATAGGATCTAGATCCGCTCTTTTTATAAGTATGTGAGCCCTATACAACTCAGACAACACACGTTGGTCAAAGCTTGTTCTTATATAAATAGTAGGGTTGAAATTGTTTCAAAATTGAGGAAAAAAATAAAAATTTTCATTTATATTTTCTGCAAATTATCTGAAAATCCTTCAAGACTCTTCTGTAGAAACAGTATTTCCTTCACAATCCAAAAGGACAAACTAGATAAATGGTAAGAACAGACTAAAAATTAAATATTTTTCTTTTTTTTTAGCTCATAAATGTATTTTTGTTCCCCGTTAGAAACCTGATATGCATTCTGATGACAGAGAATTATGTTCATCAYTTATAAATGTAAGATTTTCTCCAAGATTCTTTTCCTGAGCTCCCTTTCTCTGTAATTATTCAACTAGCATAGTTCCTCAGAAAGAGAGCAGATGGATTGAATAAGCAAGCTGATTGAAAGAAATGGATTATATAATAAAGTATAAATGCATATTGGACTTAAATAATGAGAATAATTTGCTTTCAAATTGCAGTGCTTTTTTTCATCAAAGGCAAAATAAAGTCTTTAACATTTCATTCCTGAGTCTTGCAGATGAAAAATCCACAACTGTTCTCCACAGGACATCAGATCAAAACAATACAAATTAACCATGAGGCCAATTTTAAATTAACAGCTAAAACTGTGGAGTTATAGATCATTTAAACAAACACATAGTCTAAAGTACACAATAGATACATTTAAATGATGAAACACAGCTTGTATACTGTTTGCCTCATTATAAAATAATTACCAAAATATGAAGTTCTACTAAATCTTTTCGAAGTTCTTTAGTAAAATTCAATTTCATTTAACATGATTGGTTTAATGTTCTTGTCAAAGTGTTACTAAACTATGAAGGCAAGGATATCTGTTAGGGTTCTCACATGAATAAGGAACCCCTCCAACCCATTTGGTAATCCACAAACATTATTAGGAGGCAGTTTAGGAGATTAGGACTATTCAAATCAGAAATAGCGAATAAATTGAAATAAAGGAGTATTTAGTAATCTGGTGATTCCAAGTAACAGATCTCCTTTGTGTGTAAGGTAATGATCCAGCATTCACTGTCAAGGCTCAGTGGTAGCTATTTGAAATGCAGTGGCCTGATTTCATTTTTCCATAACATTGGAGTTATTGCAGCAGATTATCCTTAGGGCTGCTGCTTCTGTCCCTTGTTCTTTTCCCAGAACACACTTAGCAAATGTGTGTGTATAAAAGTCAGCTATTGAAGTATAAGCCTTTAAAATTGTTTCAAAGAAGAAATAAATTCATAAAAGAGTAGAAAAGACTCTCAATGAAGATTAAAATAATAAAGAAAAATCCTTTCAAGCAGGATTTCAGTGGGCTTCAGCCACAAAGTCCATTCCCTATATTTAGAAACTAAAACAGGTGTCACCTTTTGTTAACTGACAGTTCCCTAAATCTTTAGCTTTCTGCCCATTATTATCTTTATTATTTCCTGTCTATACCACATTTACAGCCAGCAGGTGAGTGCTCTGACAAGACACACAAGTAAATATCCCKAATCATCATCTTTCTGACAGAAAACTCTCCTGGAGAAAGAGTCCCTGCTCCGTCTAGATGAACCTTCTCAAAACAACATCTGAATTCTGGATCTGGAGCAAAGGATGGAAAGAGTCATCTGGAAACCTACCAGGAATACAGAGAGGGAGGCTCAGACACAGCTGATTTTCATTTTGATGGTTATAACTCTTCACTCAGCACGTCAGCTTTTTCCAAGCCGTAGATTACCTAACACAGAAGACATTTTTATTTTCTTTCTCACGAACATGTATAAGTCCCTACTGCTGAAGTGTTTGTAGTTTTKCCTTCATATMATTTGCARACTTAGCATCCAGTTCTGAAATACYACATCATTTAAATTTTKGTCCCTTGCTWTTATTATCAGATGTAACCAATTTACAAATATAGATTGATCACCTTTATTACACAGGCTGGACTAGTTTAATGAAAATTTACTTTTCTACACAAACTGCCATATTGTTTTTCCAGAAATATTTCATTTTAGTTAAACTCTATATTATTCCAGGCTCATACAGAAAAAGTGCCTATTCAGAGGTGTTGGTCTCTGTGAACAAACAATGCATTTTTAAATAAGTAATTTCTAGCTAGGTCAGACTTTGAGGAACCAAGGGGCATTTCCAAGTCAATTGCCCTCGTCCTGATGGGGGACCTCAACTYGATAAAAATCAATTGGGAGCATYACACAGCTGGTGCAAACCAGGCCACAAGATTAATTAAAAAAACTAGATCCCMTGAGATCTAGTCCCCTAARTYCCMTGAGATAATATTTTTTGCWGATGCTGGGACCTGTCAGTGSTGGTCAYTTTTTAAACATCACCTCCTAAGGGCACAGGACCAGGAAATTCTTAAATGTTGGAAGTCATGCAGACAAGGCACAAAGCTGTCTTGGCTGAGTAGGGATTTTCTGTTTGAAATAAGGTAGAAAAGGAAGGTATATGCTGAGTGAAAACTAGGTCAGCTGACATGGGAAGAATACAGAGATGCTGCTTGCCCAKGTAGGGAGAAAATTTGTGCATCCAAAGCTCARTTGGAGTTGAAGCTGGAAGGAACTGTGAGGGACAATAAAAAGAGTGTTTGTAAATACWTTGAAGGCAAAAGGCACCGGAGAAATAACATCAGCCTGTTACAGAATGRGGACTGTCACCTCASAAACASGGACATGGACAAGGCAGAGGTGTTTATTRCATTCTTTGCCTYTGTCTTCAACAAGTTTGCTGATGACAGCTGGGAGGAGCTGTCGACTCGTTCAAGGGTATGGAGGCCCCATAGAGAGATCTTGACAAATTAGAGGTTTGGGGAGCTGTGTGAAGTTTAACAAGGGCAAATGMCAGATTCTGTATTGGGATGGGGCAACCTGGCTGTGTGTATAAACTGAGGAACRAGAGRCTGGAGAGCAGAGCTGCAGAAARGGATTTTRGGGTCTTGGGTGATGGAAAGTTGAAGCTGAGGCAGCAGTGCCCTGGAGCAGGAGGGACRTCCCTGTCCTGGGGACATCAGGGACAGCATCGCCAGCCGGGCAGGGAGGGGATTGTCCCGCTCTGCTCTGGGCTGGGGCGGCCTCACCTCCAGTGCTGGGGGCAGCTTTGGGTGCCACAATATAAAAATGCCATGGAGCTGTTGCAGAGTGTCCAAAGGAGGCCCTGAGGATGGGGAAGGCGTTGAGGGGAAGCCGTGTGAGGAGCGGCTGAGGGCACTGGGGCTGTTGAGCCTGGAGGAGACTGAGGGGAGCCCTCAGTGCAGTTTTCAACATCTTCAGAAGGGAAAATATTTGGGCAGGAACTGATCCCTGTGTCAGGGCCAGTGTCAGGGCTTGAGGAAACGGCATGGAGCAGTTTGGGGGAAGTTTAGGTCAGATATATGGAAAAGTTTCTTCCCCCAGAGGGTGTTTGGGCACTGGAACAGTTCCCCAGTGAGGGAGTGATCACAGATAGCAGCAGCCTGACAGAGCTCAGTAAGAGTAAGGGTAATGCTCTCAGGCACTGGGTGTGACTCTTGCAGATGTTCTGTGCAGGTCTAAGTTTGGACTTGGTGATCCTTGTGTGTCCCTTCCRATTCAGGATGTGATTCTATGACTCTATGATGACTTTTTGTGGAAGGCTGGCTAAGCTGAGAAGGGTCACGTWGACATTTTACAGCTTGGTGAGATGAAGGAATGCAGGTGTCGCGCTCAGATAGAATAATTTCTGAAATTGTGTGAACCATCCTTCTGAGGCCATGGGAGCGCAAGGCAAGGACATCATGTTTTTAAGCTGCTGGAAACTCCCTACGAGGTATTTGGGTTAGTTAGCCCTGGGAAAAAGTAGAAGTAGATAAGGGAAATTTGGCAAATGAATCATTAAAGGTGGAGTTGACGTGTAGGACGTGGACCCATGAAATATATGTATTACAGAATATGTATGAGCTAATTATGTATGTTATAAAACTTAGACATTGTTTACAATAAATCAAAGTTCGCTTATAACTCATATTGAGTGGTCCGAGTCTTCCCTTCTTTAACTTTTCTGTTAAATCCATCCTTCTCCCATGAAGTTGTGTTGCATTATCTACTATAGAAAAAATAAAAGCCGAAACCCAAACAAACACCTGTCTCTTCTATTACACATTTAGAAGGAAAAGACACTCTTACATTTACTTACAGGTATTCTTATTTTCATGCACTTTTATAGAACTAGACTTTATTGCAATTAGAATTTCATACAAAATGTTATGACGTCCTCAGTGTGCAGTGTGTTTCACATCTCAACTTCATCTTACCTGTGCAGAATGTTCCACTGGATATTGAGCCTGGGAATTGCGTTTTATGTTGAAACCAAAAATTTGATTCCACTGTATATACTATTTTATTTCACTAAAAGTAATTCAAAATATTTRACTAGAAAATAGAATTTAAA
The DNA here is from genome assembly GCF_030028575.1 of Malurus melanocephalus. Classification (NCBI taxonomy): domain Eukaryota; kingdom Metazoa; phylum Chordata; class Aves; order Passeriformes; family Maluridae; genus Malurus; species Malurus melanocephalus. The sequence continues at coordinate 156,565 of NW_026624046.1, forward strand.
TGTCAAACTGTCAGTCATATTTCATACTTACTAAAACAATCTACTGAACTTCATGTGAAATATTTAGTGATTTCATCTTTTTGGACACCAATCAATTATACAATCAAAAGTAAGCTAATTCCTTTAGGGGTATAAATGTATTGCTTCTCTCAAAACACTAAATTTTCAATTTATGTACACATTCAGCATTTTTTAACAGCCATTAATATCTTGGGAAAAACATTTTTCTGAAAAGATTTTTTTAAAGAAATTGCTTCAATGCTAGCTGTTATTTTGCCTGAAATAACTGTTTGATATATGCTGTACTATTCTAGTTCTCAATTACATTAGAAGTAGGATATTGATGTGGTAAATACTTTAAAAACCTTTAAATATTGTTTTCAAACCAATTTTCATCTTCCTACTATTAACAAATATTTATTTTTGGTATCTTGCTGTGCACATTCTGTATAATGTACTACAGAAATGGAGTGTTTATGTTGCTGAAGGAAAGCACTTAGATAGAAAGAGGTGTGTAGGAAGTAATTTTTTATTTCACATTGCGAAACTCATATACTATTGATACTATTTGTTTAATCCTGGTATTGACTTTATCATTAGATGACTATACAAAGACCTCTTTCTCTTCTGAAAAYATTGGTGAATTCTTATTTTATTTTTAAATTCTAAAACAATTTACAAAGGCCACAACAGTGCTTTTGTCAGTTGCATTCAGGTGATAGTAGGGACAAAACGGAGAAGTCAACAATTTTTTAAAAGATGTTGCAGCACTTAAAATTTTACGTGCCAAACAATATTTCTGTCCATCAAACCTCAGAAAAAAAACCTCACAAATCACTTACCTAAAACTTTTAAAAGAAAYTTTCAAATTATCCAATCTATGGATTAATATTTCTTTTTTACTTTGTCACTCTCAGCACAGATTTGGGAGACGCAGTCTGCCTCAGCAGCTTTCCCTTCTAAGTAAAACCCTGTTTAATTCTGTTTTCTCAATATGCCAGGGTATATTCTGCCACTGAGCCATTTGTGCAGTGCTCATTTAAATGAGCGGAGTCCCAATGTCAAACAATTTAATTTAGTGAGTGCTGGTGACCTGACTGATGCTTACATCCACCATGGTCACAAAAATCTTACAGGCAGASACAAATATCAAACAACACCTCTATCTTTTGCACATTATTAGCATGTGGAAGCTCAGTCAGGGCAGTGGTCCTGTATCTGATTGCTGACTGAACTCAAAATAAATGAAAATCCTCATCTAAGAGAACAGCAAAAATCWGTCCTGTGCAACACATGGGATAAATGGCTTCCTGATGTTTTCCTAACAAACTACCAGATGTTCCACTRATTATCAGTGGCATTTTGTTATCTCATCATCAGTGGGACTCTGTAGGTGTTGCACTTCATAGTGACCCTGATCTCTATCCAGTTTTGTGCCAGCAGTTTCCCTATATGTGGATCTGCAGGGAAAAGGGCATGGAAGAAATGGGAATTTAACAATTCCTGTTGGCCTTTTGCTCTGTGTGGATATGATTTCCATCCCCAGTGCAGCACTGCAGCTGYTCTGTAATGGGAACAATTTGCTACCAGGACAGCAGCAGGTGATAATAGACAAATGACAATAATAACAACACGGCCTCCTCCCACATCTGAAGAATAGATAAGAAGAAAGCTTTTTTCTGCCCCTTTCTGTTTGGGGCAGTTTTATTCAGACAGCTTTTATTGCTTGCAGACAGTTTGAAAACAGGAGAGACTCAGCTCCAAGGTATGAAGTAAATACTGGAAGATACAGGCAATAGACACTAAGGAAGARTGAATTACTAGGATAAATACCAACATCCCTCCCTAAGTCCATTACAGAACACAAAAYGAGTTTACTCTCCAGCAAGTTTTCACTCAGGTAGAGATGGGTCAGCGTCAACACATCCTTGATTTTGTTGAGTTGCAAACTTCCAGATCCGTATTTTATTTCTTTAGTGCTAAAAATATTTTCTGGTAGCACTTTTCCTGTTGAATCGCTGCCTTGTGAACTGCCCTTTTTTCAATCATCAGGCTTCTGTCTGCATCTGTCCCTGCTTTTTCTTAACCTTTCCTTGCCCCACTCTGCAGATTTCCTTACAGCACATTTTTTTTTTTTTTTTTTTTCCTCCAAACTTACCAGCTTTCTCAGAAGTTTGAGTCCTGGCTGCACAGACATGCTTGATGGAAACCTTTTCTCCCACCAGACTGCAGGACTGCAAACCAGTACTTTGTCATGCAGATGGAATAAGAAAATGTC
>NW_026624046.1:159335-182604 GCF_030028575.1 Malurus melanocephalus
CGAACTGAAGTTTCTGGTGGTCCCATCGTGATGTCTGATTTATTTCAGACTCCAGTAATGAAAGTTTCTGAATAATAACCTTGTGAGTTTATTGTTATTTTCTACTTACTTCTGATTAGGTTGAYCTGAAAGCTTAACTGTTTAGGAGTTCCTGTGGTACTTAGTCTAACTGTTCTTGAAAACAGSTTTTCAGGAATTACGTTTGACCATGGTTTATAAGCAACAAAAGATTTGTAGGAATAGATAACAATTTTTATGAGACCATCTGAAGTGATTKGAGAAAACAACAGTCACACAAGTTTGCTTCCATGTTGAAAATATTGCTTGTTGTATATCTCTCTGAAAACATCAATTTATCACAGTAAAGATATCATCTTCCACTATAAACCTTGTTTTGTTTGTGTCCTTTAACTTATCATTTCCACATCTAAAYCGTTCCTTCTAAACAGAGTGTAAAAGTGGTTTATGATTTTTAATTCTGTCTCATTCTGGCTGGCTCCATATTAGCACTTCAACAGAGATCTAGTTTATGATCCTATTGATGAATATATAGAGACTATAATTTTTAATTATTCTTGGAATAGTGATATCTTTGAAGCAATATTCTTCCACGCTATGGGTTTATTTCCTCATATTCTGAAGGACTTCAAGTAGGAAAACATAGCATTCTTATTTAATAGCCCTGGCAGTTAAACCAAAAGGAAGCGAAACAACTTTCCCAAGATTCCAAAGATCTTTGACAAAGCAAGTATTTACTGCTGGTAAATACTTGTACTCTTCCCATCCTTAAAGCACAAAGTGACCCTTCCTTTCTAATGTAAACTGACTCAAAAGGAAAAGGACATTTTGGAGAAAAGCTGTGGGAGACGGGAGTGGGTTTTTTAATTAATTGCATTTTGTTTTTGGTTTTCTATCTTGTTCTCACCTGTAAAACCAATAGATGCCTTTCCCTTTTCTTACTATTCTAGTTAAATTCTCCTCCTTCCTGATCAATATGCCCACTTTTTCCTTTAGCATTACTTTTAAAAGGTATTTATATTTTGTCATAATAGTTACTATTAAGGCAGTAATTTATCTACTTGTTTGTTTTTTAATTATCTGATTTACTATGAAATAAAACTTCCTTTTTTTTTTTCTCTTCAGTTTAAAAATTTTTCCTTCTCTACCTCATCCTGTGATTGTTGTGTTTGAACAGTCCAATTGTGCTGTCCTCATTAGCATTTGGAAACTTTCCTGTAAGATTAATAGAGCTCTATTATTTTGATGTTTCACATTGAATTTATGCCTTTAAAGAAAGGTGACCTGGGATAGGTTTTTAAGTCCACTCCTTTTGTCATATTTATTCCTTTTTTCTCTGAGGGTTTTAACCCTCTGCTATAGCTTCAAAAAATTATCTTCAAGTAGGGAACTAGTAGTTACTGCAATATATTCCGTGTTTGAAAACATGTTGATGGAGGCTTTAGGGTATCTAACAATGCTGGTTAATTGACAGCAGATAAACTACCTTGGAGTTCTCAATGTCAGGCTACATTTGGCCATATTTACTAGTAAATTTCAATTTTTAGCATACAATGGGACAAAAACCCTTTTTAATTATTAATTTATGAACAGATGTCATAAAGTTTGGATTTTTTTTTGCTTTTCAGTAGACCAGTCATCTGTTAATTCTTAAAAGCTATGTCTGTTATCAGGACCGTAGTTCAGGTAATTTAATTGTCAGTATGCATGCAAAATTAAATACCTTTGCACTTGCAAAGGGAGGCAACGAGCGAGGGAGCTGAGCCCCTAGGGGTGATCCATGTAATGCTGCTTTGAAACATTGATTTGCTAAGGAGACAGCACAGCATTGCTTTTTACCTGTTCATTGGGAGAATGATGGGTTTTGTTTGCTGTAATCACTCATGGGGTGATTTCTAATCAGACTCCTGTGGTGTCTTTGGCCAGTGTGAGGTAATCTAATAACACCAGATGTTGAAATGGAAGGGAGGATATAAACCAGCCCTGCCAAAGAATTATGTGGAGGAATGTAGTGCCTCTAAGGTATTAAATCATTATCAAAATTCCTCTAATGGTGATTTCCCATTAAAAAAAAAAAATTAAAAATAAAAGCCATTTATGGCTGGTTATCCAATAGAAGAGACATTCAAATTAAAATAGATTTTAAAATGAGAATACAGCACATCATCAGTATAAATTTCTGATTTTCTCTTGCTTTTTCTGTTGTCTTTACTTGTGAGTCAAGGGATGTGTGTCTGAAGGGAAAGAAGAACATGACTTCTTAATAGTTGTTCTGAACACAGAGAGAAYCTGAAGTTTTTTATTTTTACCAAGCTGAAGCAGGAAAACCTATCAGGTATACTGCATGTGCAATCTGCACTGCAAGGAACCCATAACAGATCCGAGCTGTAAACTCTGAATATTCCTAATGGAAGCAATAGTTTGAATCTTAAATAATAAAACAAAGAGTTCTTCTCTGCTCTTTAATCCCCTCTGGGAAGCCCAGTTAATTAAAGCTGTTTATTACTACTTGATCAAAAAGCCTAAATTCTATGTGTCCTACATCTAGCTACTACAATATTCTCTGTCATTGAACCCTCACGAGGCCCYGAAGACTTTGACTTGGTAATACAGCCATCAAAGAGATAGACTAAGTTACTCTTTAGTCAAGCTGTTTGTTTCAAGGTGCGGTACAAAAACATGCTCTAGGCTTCCCAMAGCTGCAGTCTATTTCCTCCTTAACTTCATTCCGAAAACCTCCTTGCCATACTTAATTTAGCATTTGAATCAAATTAATTATTTTCTAACAAGGCTGGTGTGGAGGAGGTACATTTCTTATTTAGCACGGAGCATTAATTGATGCAGAGCAGTGCTCTCTTTGGGCAGCTGCTGGTGTCATTCCTGTGTCCCAAGCAGGTGACACAGGCACGCACACGCTCATGGATATGCTGGTRAAACATCAAGATGAAGCAGTTAATTAAGGAGGGGAATTTTGCWCAAGTCAAAAAGAAATGGAATAAAAACGAGCACTTGCAGCTCCGCTTCTGTCTTGATCGTGAGGAGAAAAAAGTTGCACTATGACAGCCTAACTATCACTGCTTTTTTTAATGAGAAGTATGWTCACTGATGAATATTTTCTTACCTGTACTTGTTAAGTATTAACTGAAACCATGATCATTATGGGATTAAGCTTATAAAAACCAAACACAAAACTCATTTGCTTGGATTTTCTTTGGCACTGCTGACAGCTCATGCTGGAAACAGTAATGATTCAAATCTAATCATATAAAAGAAAATAAAATAATTAATCTGAGAGTAATTTTAAAACCTTTTGCCACAAGTCCTCTACACTGCAAGAAAAGCCTCTATTGAATAATAAACTGGGACAGAGAGCATCTTACCCTGTATACAACTCCCTTTCATATTATAAAGCAAATCAAAAATATAAAATACCTAACCCCTGAGCAACTGTTTTTTTGAAATTCAAGCTCAGATAATGCATGCATTCCTTAAACCCTTTTTAGTTTAGGCTGAAAGAGATAAGTTTTCATTCCACCTAAGAGATTCTTGTGGCTTTTCCTCCTATCATACAGAGTTTTGTATCAGTTTTAAATAACAARTGCTGCCATTTTAAGTTAAAGATAAAGCTTGCAAATGAAGCCTTAATGTCCTCATTGATGACAGTCACTGATTATTTARGATTATTTAAGTCATCTGAAATATCTTCCATAGCAACTTCTCTTTGGAAAGGGTAAGGGAATGCAATTTCCCGTTTTCACAATAACGTTAACCTCCCTTGTGACACAGAAAATCCCGTACACAGGTTGAAGGCTCTGTAATCAATTTTTTTTAAAATTAAAATCCTCCTAAATGCGAGCGAGTAACTGGTATAACTGCATGGAAGCAAAATCAAACATGCTGATTTTGAAAATAAAATAACCCATGAATCCAAGAAGAACAGACACTTGAATAACATGTTTTATGCCATCATATAAGAGCTCCATTTTCTCCCAAACAGCAGCATGATCTGGGCTGCTTTTTCTGTGTTATAAATTTTTTTTTTGTCCCCTTATTTTAGTCATATGTAAATACGTAGTGTTAGACTGTTTAGTGAATTCATATAATCCCTAGGAGGGCATAAATGCCTTGTTCTATCCCTGAAGGACATCCAGCAGATATACTGATTTAYTAATATGCCCCCTGACAAAAGGGCATTTTGGTTTCAGAGATGTCTTTGYAACTGAATACTTCTTTTACAATTTCGTTCCCTTGACATTGTTTACATKCCACAGTTAAACAACAAAGCTTTAATCTATATCAAACTTCTTAATCACAGGAAAGAAAGTGATAACATAAGAGAATCTACGCAATAAATTACAATGAAGAATGTTACAATGCCTGATTTTGCCTTTATTGAAATAAACTTCTGGCTATGTCAGTCACCAAATATTTTGACAATTTCCATCCTGACACAGGACACTCATGCTGGAATGATTAGAAATGGCTAAGATAACAAGGATCTTCACCAAAGCCATGAAAGAAAGAAATCCTCCCCAGTAYTTATTATTGGAAAGCCCACTGTGGCTGATCCATGAATCCATATTCTGAGTGATCTAGAAAACACATTGGAATTTGTGCTGCATTCGATAGGTATTTGTGGGTTTAATTCAAGATAATGAGTTATTAATTCTCAATGAAGATTTTTTTGTGTGTGTTTCTAAAGAGCCAGAGAAGTAGAATATAAACTGAAAAAAAAGGTTTGCTAGAATGAAATGAACATAAGGAAAAAAAATTACTCAGCACAGCACAGTGCTTCTGTTCTTTTGCTGTTGAATTCAAATATGTCTTCTCAGAATTAATAATRGAATCAAAGGTAAGGGATCAAATGSCATCTGCATCTAAGGAATGACTAGAACACCTCAGAAAAACTTGTCAGTAGAGATTCTCTCTGATCCCCTGTCTTCTTTTCTCTSCCAGTTTTCTTTTTATTTTCTTCATCTACTTTTTTATTTTATTTTTCACCACCTCCTGTTGCTTGTAAATAGGAGCTTATGACAAATGTAAGTAATTCTTTTCTGCTCTATGGCAGGGCAAGAAAAGAACCCACTCTAATCTCCTCTTACACAAAACCACAATGTAGTAATCTGTTTTGAAAATTATTTTTCTCTACTTCTGTAAATCTTTACCATAGACACTAATAGCGTTATTAATACTAATAGCAATAGTACTGTTACTTSTTATTTATCCTACAAAAATGTTGACTCCGTTAGTCATAGTGTAGATATTTGCCAAAAACTCAGGAAAGGACTAACTTACAATTTCACTATGAAGGGACAGGCAACAATTTTCTATAGCAAAGAAATTAAAATATGGCAAAGTATAGTAAATTAAATTGTCAGAGGTGGATCTTATTATTCTGTTGTGACTACTAGCATGGAACAGTCTATACAGATATCCCAGCAAGAGAGAGAATTTAGACACAATATAGGTCAAGGAAGTGATTATCTAAGTATTCAAAAGGAAAATCTCACTAATATACTTTGTTTGAACAACTGAATGGCAGGAAAACAGCTGGGTGTTGAYTGACTGCTGATAATTGATGTATTGCTCTAGGTAGAATTAAACTTTTTCAGGCAACAGCAGAGATAATATAAATTGAAATGGGAGATAATAAAGGCCTGAATAGGCAAGGGAGATAGCAAAGAAAATGCACATTTTATTAATAATATGTAGAAAAATTGTAGCCTCTGAAGAAATAATGCATAACATCTCAGCAGTATAGCCTCTGAAGAAATAATGCATAACATCTCAGCAGTAATCTCAGATTGACAAGATGTTGATTGTGTTCACAGTATCTGGAAAATGAGGGAGAAGAGCTGTCTTCAAATGAAATTTAGGAATTTTGATTTGACCTTACATGCAAGTTTTATCTCAGACACAGGAGTCAGACCCAGAAAAGGAGAGAAACTGAATGGATTTATTCAAGTGAAAATGATGATGGAAAGAATCCAGGATTCCAGAAGACAATCTTGGTGATCTACTGTAGAAATTTTGGAGATACCTTGAGTAGTATTTAAAGAGGCACTTGAAATGGTACCAGAATTTGGATAGGACAGAAAAAAAAATGGAACCTGAGAGAAAGAAAAAGTTAACAATAAAATACTAGCTCRTGGGCTCAAGGTTATCTAATAGACTAAGGTGGAATATTGATTCTGAACCTTGCCCAAGATAAAGTTATGAAAGACATTGAAGACAGACCCAGGTTTTGTGATAGGATGGATTAGCCTATGAAATATTTTTCCCTGACCTGAGAGGGGAGAGCTTACAAGTTTTCGAATTTACCCACAGGCAGCCAGAAAGTATGATTTAAGTCAAAGAAAAAATGAACCATGATGAAAAAAAGAATACCATTATATATAATTTAATTCTACTGGAATAAAATTTCTACCCATTGCTCTTCCTGTTCCTAACATCTTGCTCTAAGTGCCATACCCCATGCTCTATCCTTTGCTGAAGATTTTTGTGTCCTCTAAGGGAGATAAAGTGATWAGAGCAGTTTATAAATTCTGAATCTCAAAAATGTTGCCATTTGGACTAAAAGACTTTATTCCCATGAGTCTGAAATGTCAAATTAAGATTACGTCTCAAAAAATGCTCTTAAAGCTAAGTGTTCATTCAACTTCAAAGAGGAAGGTGTGAATTTTAGTTTGTAAAACAAGGTGATACATCTGTATATGTCTTCATCTCCCAGRTTTTCATTATCTCAGAATCTGAAGGGCTGGAAATAACTTTATTGATGATTCTGTCTTGCTTGACAAKACCTACAATGACTGTGGCTGCTGAATACCTGGCCTTGTACTATTTCTGAGCAAAATGTCTCTATTCCCTGAGTATTTTTGTTATCAAGGAACATTTTACCAGTGCAACTGCTCCAGCCCCATCAACCTTTGTGGTTGCCACAGAACTCACTCTGGTTTGATGATACCTTCCATGTCCTGGGGGGCCTAAAACCAGGTTCAGCACCCAGATGTGGTCTCAGGAGTGCTGAGTAGGGTGATACAGCCCCTTTATTGGCTCTGCTGGCTGTGCTGCTGTTGTTGATGTTGGTCACCTCAGCTTCCCAGCCWTGCTGATTAAAGGCTTTTCCTGCAGATTGGCGTCCCAGTCCCTCAGTGCCCAAACTGCAGCACTGCCAGGGAGTCTCTGCATTGTCCTTGGTGAATTGCTTGGAGCTCCTTTYGGCCCATTCCCATGGCCTGTCTTGGTTTTCTTTAATGGCAGATGGCCTTTTGGTTTGAAGTTGTCTGCAAAACTGATGAACAAGGAGTCGGTGTGCTCATGTCCTTGTTAAAAATGTTCAAAACAGGACAGGCCCCAGGACAGAGCACTGGTGGAACTTCATTTGTTACTCACCTCCAGAGTATGGCCCATTAACCTCTACCCTCTAAGCTAGATCATTCCATTTCTCCTATAAAAAGCATTTATACCTTTTAAAAAAAAAAATTAATTCAGTGATTCAAGAGCATTCTCCATGCAAATATTTAAAAGCTGGGTGTCAAGCTTTTAAAGTGTGTTTTCATCAGTGTCAAGAGGATGGGGTCAGATTCTTTTCAGTGGTGCTCAGTGACATGAGTAGGGGCAATGGACACAACCTGAGACATCAGAGGTTCATTTGAGCATGAGGTAAAAATTCTTTACTTTGAAAGTGATAGAGAAGTGGAACAGGCTGCCCAAAGACATGGTGGGGTCTGCTTCTCTGGAGATATTCAAAGCCCACGTGGCTGCAATCCTCTGCAAACTGCTCTAAGTGAATTTGCTTTAGGTGGGGATTGGGTTAGATGACCTACAGACATTCTTTCTAACTCCATGTTTCTGTAATTCTRGCATTTGCATCATCTGCATTATATRTKTTGGCACTTCCTTTCTCCTCACCTGTATTTTGTTCTATTTCCTTTTCCTTAGAGGTGTACCAGTGAATTTATGTGTTTTAATTGTCAATCTTCTGTCTTCCCTTCTATTCACCTAGCATGCTCTTTTCACTTTTGGAAAACCACCATGTTTCTGTGTCCCTTAAACARCTTCCCAAACATGTGGCACCAGCAATGAGCTCTGAAATGTCTGTGGCTGAAAAAATAATGGGATCTTACAGGAGCATGACCACCCCACTCTGCCTACTCCCTACTTGCTGTCTCCTCTTCAAATACGTTTGATGTATTTTCAATTCCACTTCAAGCCAAACTCTCGGAATTTCTTTAAACTTGTAGAAGTTCCCAGAATTTTTTCATTCAGCAGGTGTGGTTTGCAGTGATGTGAAGGTAACTCGCTGTTCTGTTTTCCACCCCCGGTACAAAATGGCCTTAAGCCATTTGGACATTGCTCCCCTGGTGGCTCTGCTCCAGTACAGAACTCACAATGTGACATTTGACTCTTTGGCTGCAGCTCACAGCTTGAGTGGCACTTTCCAGACATTTACCAAGCCAGCATGGGTGTGGTACCAGATCCTCTTTTAAGTAAATCACTGGTACACTGACATTTTCTTGAAGCTATCAGCCTTCCCTCTTTGATGTGGMGATTTGGGATTTCCTTACACAGCAATTCTAAATCTGCATTGTAAGCAGAGAGTTGTTAAAGAAACTCTCATGCTCCACACCAGTGAGTTAAAAAGGAAGAAAGAAGGGAGGARGGAAGGAAAAATGGATTTTATGATTTTACATCATACTATAAAAAYGCATCCTGGAAATTTTAATCAAATGAAAATCAGTAACACCAAGCCCTACTTTGGTTGAGGGTTGCATATTTGCACTGCTGCAAATTAAACCTATTCCAGCCAAAAAAAAAAAAAAAAAAAAAAAAAAAAAAAAAAAAAAAAAAAAAAAAAAAAAAAAAAAAAAAAAGTCACTTTGCAAATTCCACTACTTGCAAAATTTTAAACTTTTCACATTCAGAGACACATTTTTTTTTTTTGTAAAGGGAAACCCATATATTTTTAAGGAACTGTACTTTCAAGCCTGAGAGTGTTTTTCAGGGCRTTTGAGGAAGGGAAATTACAGCACTAGCAGCAGCTCATGAGAATCACAACAGGCAGTAATGCTAGGATAGCTAGAGCGYTGTCTTGTTGCTAGGTAGAGACTGACCATCTTTGTGAAATTGCAAGAAGCRACGCTTTTAGTTTATATTATTCCAGGCTGCATTTTTTCTTCAGGCAATTATATTTTAAGGGGAGAAAATGTCTTAAAAGTAATTGGCTACAAAATTGCTGTGGTAAATCTTTTATATAACATTTAATGTTATATCAAGTGGGAAAAGATGGTAAGGGTGAAAAAAAATTCTGATACATCAACTACACCAAATATTCATTTAAACATCACTCATTTAAAGTGTGCATGACACTCAGTATATAAACCTTTGAAGTTTTCTATCTGTTTCTATCAGTCTTATGTACCGAGTAAATAAGCACTGCAAAGATAACCAATTTTAAGACAACAACATTAAAGCCTTAAAACTTTATTTACTGCATAAAAACAATATAGAAGCGGTCTTTAGTGTATTTGGGGGGTGTTGTGAAGTTTTTTCCTTTCAGGCTTTTGTGATCGAAAAGATGATCAAACAAATCAATACTTTTTCCTCTATAAACCACAAAGTGTGTTTTYATCAGTGCTATATTTGCAGGGAAAACCAGGGAACACACACAGAAGATACAGCATGTTTATATTACATTGCTTTTTGTGCAATTATTTTTACTTGAGGAAAAGGCTTTTCTGGCAGAAATGCATACATGTGGCTGTAGGTGGCATAGCAGTATAATTCAAGGCATTACCTCATGTTACATACTTTGACATAYATTGTCTTCTATTTAGAGACAATGGGAGCAATATTTAAAAATGCAAGAGAAATTGGTTTCCAGAGTTATTTCCTGTAASCTCTGTCACAGCTGGCAGAGAACTGGGTGTTTTATAGGCAGCAACAAGGATAGTACAAGGGCAGTAGAGATAGCACATTTTATAGCATGATCATTGCCATATGATAAATAGTCAATTTCAAAATATTTTAACATTTTCTTTCAATAATTAAAGTCGATTAAAGAAGGGACAATTTCATAAGCTACCAGGAAGGATCTATACATATATACATACATATATATATATATATATATATATATATATATATATATACACACATATATATATATATATATATAACAGTATTGTACAGATATTTTATTTTCAGTACAATTATCTGTACAATATTTTTATATTGTACAGATTTTTTTTTATTATATACAGATATATATTTTCATGGAATGTTAAAATTACTATAAAAGTGAAAAATATTAATGAATTCTATATTACTTAAAATAAATAAAGTTAATCTAAAACTTTTAGTAATTAGCTGAACAAAGCCAGATCTAATATTGATTTGTTATTTATCCAAGAAGATGCTCACAGCTACTTCTCTAGCCACACAAATACATTTGAGGCATACTGTTCAGCTGTTGCCTTTAATATTATCAGATTCCCAAGGTTTTTAAAAATAGATTTTGAATATCAGATTTAAACAATTCAATAAGGGATCTCTTTTTCAAAGCTCTTTATATATTCCACCATTTCAGCTAGAGCTGAACTTTCAGTATCACTGATAATTCTGCTTGTTCTGAGAGCATTTGAGTTAAAAGAGGGGTAGGATTTTGTTTTGGGTGCATTGGTCAGGTTGTTGGYAACAGAGGATTGCAGTGGTGGCCTCTGCAAGGAGAAGCCATGGGCTGCCYTTCACWGGACACAGMTGTCGCTGCTGGCCAAACAGYGACAGAAAAGAATRGATACAAAACACACAAAAAGTGGGTGAAAAAACAGAAAGAAAGAAGGACTTCATTATGGGACAAGCCTCTTTTATCCACTTTAGCAACCAGAGTATGCATTAGTGTTAAACATACATTGGTCAAGAGACAGCTGTTTAATTAGTAATCAGAACATAATTGGTGAGTTTGCAAAAGCTACAGTATCAGTAATGTTTATAATTTCCAGCCACCTGCATTATCAATTCTACATTCCAATCTGCTTTTCTCAAGAATGCAGCATTCCTCCTCCATGTAGGCTGTTAACATCCCTTTCTTTTCCCAGGTCTCAGTCATACACAATAATTGTCGGAGTTTCAGAATCAGGGCTTGTAGGGCCCTTTTCCCCCACACACAGATRTTTCCAGCTGCCTTCAAAATAAACCCACCACAGGACACAGCTGAGTCCATCAGCCAAGCTGGTGCCAACTGCAAAAACTTATTTAAGGGACAAAAGTGCTACAGGGCGAGAGAAGAATGAAAAAAAAAAAAGCAAAAAAAGCTGCAGAGGGAACACAAGACTCAGAGGAGGAGGAGGAGAAGGAGGTTCTCTGTACACTTCACTTCCAGTTCTCTTCACTGGAGCAGGTGTTTTTTGCAGCCTGTGGAGGGCCAGCACCAAGGCAGGTGGATGAAGGAACTGCCACCCGTGGAAAACCCTTGCAAGAGAAGAAAAAAAGAGTGAGGGGTGAAAGAGAGAAACCACGATGTYCTGACCATAACATCCTCCTGTCCTGGGCTGCTCATTGTAACCTGCCACAACAGCAAGAGGAAAGGAGAAGAGTCTGGAAAGAAGTCAAGAGTGGGAAAGCAGGAGGAAAGGCRTGTCCTGTACATTTTAAGGTTTGGGAGTTCTGGGATTTATTCCAATACATTTGATTATTTTTTTAAGAATTGGGTAATTTATGTCCTATTTCACATCTTGATCCTTGGACTGGACTTTCTTTTTACTGCTCTTTCTATTTCTCCCCCCAAACCTTCTGAGCTCAGCCAGAGAGTGAGGGTCTGAGTGTGTTTTTGGCCACTTGGGGACAGCCCAGGAGAAGGCAGAATAATGCAAAGCCTGAGCTATGCCAACTCCAGAGGCATCAAAGAATGGTTGGGAAAATGACAGCTTCCTACTTGATAAGGGATTGYATAGCTGTCATAAGTTTTGTCATGCTGTATCAAAGTTTCAGTGTTGGAAATGTTTCCTTATAAATATCCTTTTTCCTTAAAATGATGTAGCCCTGTGGATTTAGGTCTCTTCTGTAATTAATCGTTGATGACCTAGCAACCTGTTCTGGCTTAAATAACTTTGGTTCCAGTTATCAATTTTAACTGAGCCTATTAGGTATACTTTGGACTCACAAACTGTGATTTTCAGCTCTTGGAAAGAGGTGTATAACAATGACACTTTGGGAGTATAATTTTTTGTAGCGGTAAGTGGCAAAACTGAAAAAATATATAGAGAGGCCTCGTCAGTTTTCATTTGTTGTATCAGATGGCTCTGATATTCTTATGCAGGCACTGCTGGAGGGATTTTGATCATCTGGCCTTTAAAAGTCCCTTCCAACCTAAACTATTCTATGGTTCTATAATATTAATAGCAGGATCTGACAGATAACACTATTAGTAGTAGGAGCTGCYTAACAACAGGTATGTGGGAGGAAACCAAATAATTTATAAATTAGTGGAATTCATTTTCAGTTGTCTATTAGAATTATTTTGCTCTAGTGAAAGAAGGATATATATGTTTTAAGAAGAACGTTTTAAACTACTAATAATTTTCATTTACATTTATTTTCAAATAATTTTTAAATTGTGGTTATACACACACAGGAAAAATAAACCCAAACCAAAGTACAAACCAAAAARCCACAACCAAACCTACATATTAATATAAATCAAATTATATTAGTAACCAGACATTTAAATTCAAGAAGAAATTTAGAGAAAATGAAAAATATTATTAGAAAAATAACTGAGTGCAACCAGAATGAATACTCTTGCAGGAAACAGTAATAGAGTCATAGATAATGGAAAMCAGCTTTCTTGTGCTTATTCTAGAATATCTAAATACCTAGATTATATACAGCAAATCCCTTAYTTGAACAAAATATATATCACAAACAATCCCATAGAACAAAATATATGGAGTGAAATCTGAAAAACTGTTCTTCAAATGGTATAAACTCTCAACATCCAATGACTATTTGTATCTCTCATAACAATAGAAAGCAGAATCAGCCAGAAAGCCAACACAAAACACAGCTTCCACTGYCAGGAAAAWAGTTTGAAGCATATTATTTTTGTCTTGTGCCTGCCAAGTTCAGCCCTTTAGGAGTGACCAARTCAGTCTTGGAACAGAAAGAGTACTATATAGATTGAAGAGTCTTACAATGTTCTTTCTTATCAACACCTATGTAAAGGGACTGTCCAAAATATTTAATATTGTTTGCTGACATTGAAAAGGTGTCTGGAAAATTCCTTCTTTTTTTACATTTATACACAACATCATATGCATGTTGGGGAAGATTCGGTACAGATTTAGTTTTGCAAGTTATATATGATCATGATCACTGAAAAGTTTTCAGTGCTGTTGTTTTCTTTACCTCGAGAACTTTTGTACCACAAAATATGAACAAAACTAAAGAAAAATGCAGATGCATATTCTGCATTAGGATAAGGAGACAGTTGTTTTGGTTTTGTTTTTTTTTCTCTGTTTCATCAATTCCATGTGATTTCCTCTGCAGGGTCAGTAGCAACATTTGTAGTTAAGGTTTCATACACGTTCTCATTCCAATAGTCAGTTTTCAGTGGCTTTTAGTCTTAAAAAAATCTACTTTTTTTTTTTTTTTTTAAATACACCAAGCTTCTGATCTGTTCAAAAGGAAACTATTTTTCACAGATGTTGGAAGAATAGTTCACCCACTTTTGAGAAAGAAGAATAATTTTCCCCTATGTTACAATGTTTAAAAAAAAATTCAGCAGTTGAGGTTTTTTAAAAAATGTTTACATTTAATAGCATACCTCCATAAAACTGCATTACATTCAGTAGTATAGTAGGAAAAAAAAGGATGCTTGTTGACTGAATGTTTATGAGGCTAGGAAAACAGCATTTGTTTGCTGAAAAATGAATTGTAATAAAAAAAAAAAAGGTAAATTCTGTTATTTTGTCTATCTCAGCTCTATCGTGGAAATATATTGAAGACAATATTGGGTGAAAGAAAAAGTCATACTTTTAAACCCATGCATTCTTCATCTTTCAGTAAATTCATCAAGCTCTCAAAAGATGTAATTTACTCATATTTCACCCCAGCTAGCATCTATTCAAGGGATTCTGTGCTAGGAAGACATAAATAGTATTCCTCAGTTTCTGTAAGAGCAGAGATACCCACACCCACTAAAAGATCCAGGCTGAAGAAAATGGGAAGAGCTGTCAGGAAAAAAAAATAAAAAGAAAAAAAAAAGGCCAAASCATAAGCAGTATGCTATAGTTATCTCACAAATTACATATTAACCCAAGATTATAGGAGTATCATTTTACTGTGCAATTTATTTTAAGACTATAGGTCAATGATTATTACTTTGACTGTGATATTTCATGAATCCAGAATAACCACTCACTTGATGCATTTCTTTGGAAGTTTTTCTAGATTTTCCAAAACTTTTAAAGGGACTTAGAAACCTTATTTAAGCATGGTGTTACATTTGCAAGGAAAACATTATTTTGATTGATAGAAGTCTTTGTCGCTGAGCCGGTGTGAGAAAGCAGAAATATTTAGAAGACCACTTATGAAAAAAAAAAAGCAAGTTATGGACAACTTTATAATTACCATTTTTATCCACATATGGTACAGGAACTATTTGCTTCCTATAAAAATGCACATGAAATTTCAGCTCAACAAAGTCAGCTTTATCAAAGTACAGGAATGCCTTTGTACAACCCAAAGTCAACTAAAATTACTTTTGCAGAAGGAGGAATGGTGGAATCTGTGAGTATGGGGCTCACCGTGGTGGAGGCATGGTCCCAGATGTGGTGGGAATGAGCCTGACATTTGTGCTCAGCTGATAAACAATTCCTCTTCCTCTGGCTGAAAACAGACACCATTTGTTCTTGTCAGTTTGAGAGTTGTGGTTAAATGGTCTTGTAAAAAAAAAAAAGCCCCCATACACACACCCCAAACCAAACCAAACGAAACCAAACGAAACCAAACGAAGCCAAACCAAACCAAACCAAACCAAACGAAACCAAACAAAATCAAACCAAACCAAGCCAACCAAACCAAACCAAGCCAACCAAACCAAACCAAACCAAACCAAACCAACCAAACCAAACCAAACCAAACCAAACCAAACCAAACCAAACCAGACCAAACCAAACCAGACCAGACCAAACCAAACCAAACCACACCAAACCACACCAAACCAAACCAAACCACACCAAACCAACCAAACCAAACCAAACCAAACCAAACCACACCACACCAAACCAAACCAAACCAAACCAAACCAAACCAACCAAACCAAACCAAACCAAACCAAACCAAACCAAACCAAGCCACACCACACCAAACCAAACCAAACCAACCAAACCAAACCAAACCAAACCAACCACCTCTTTTGACTTTCTCAGGAATGATTTTTTTCTAGATTTTGGGCAGCATACCTAGCAAAAGTGTAAATATGAAGGTTTACATATGTGTGGAAGCAGGAGTCCAAGAAATAGATTTTGATAGGGAAGACCACAGTATTCAGAGCCTTTTGCAATCACCATTTGGTTATACAAACTTTATTTTAAATGTTCAGGCTCCTTAAAGAAAACTTGTCCTGCTCAAAATATACGTCTGCCATATTAATTTCTTAAACTGTTTTCTATTTGCCTGTACACTCTTAAAAAGTTTTTTTCTCCCAGAAATCCCATATATATATAGAGAGAGAGAGAGAAAGAGAGAGAAAATGTGTATATATATATATATATATATAATGTATATATTTATTATATGTATATGTATATATATATATAATTTTATTCAGCTTATCCTATCATATATTGGTATTTATGGAACATATTTGTCATAAGAGAAATAGAGTGAAAGTATTTTGGTTACTCGTCYAAAGCCTGAGAAATATTCTGTGCCTGCCATGATGACAGAAACCTCTTCTTTGCTTTTATCTAGACTGTGCATAAAAAAATGCTGTGTGAAGAAATAAACTCCAAGACCACCAATACGTTAGAAGATGCATCTATACTTCTTTGAACAATTGGTAGTTGAGGTGGGCTTTTTTTTCTGACTTCTCTGTTGGGAGGAAAAGGTTAAAAAGTGAAAGACTGGAGAGTCGCTTAAGTGAAATTGCAGCTGGGAAAAACCTCTTGAGAAGCCTTTGTGAGCTGCAGGCTGGTGATCCTCTGCCATGGACAGAGTTAACAGTGCCTGTGTTTCTGTGTTCCCCTGCCCAGGTGATGCTTTGGGGATCCCTCAGTTGGCAAAGTAATGGAATAAATTTATTCTTTACCTTCCAGCTTCAAGTTTGTGGTTGTTCCAGCTGCCTGTGTCAGCTSACACATGCTCATTAGCCACAGCTCTGCTTGTTTGGTGTTGTAAAATATCTTTTTAATGGAATGACAAAGAATATCCGGCATACCCATGTATTACCCATTTTCATACCATATATTCAGAACAGTGCTCCACAGACACTTCAATCACTTTTTCTCCTGGTGGTCCATTTTTTATTGGACTTGGGCAGTGACTTTTGCAGGAGTTCTCAGACTCCATCGTGATTATGTTGCATAAGTTTCACATGATAAGGAGAAAACCACATATATAACATGTACTGCCACTTTTCATAGTCATTTTGGACCCCAGCCCTTCACTTTGCTCTTGGATCAGAAAAAAATGCTCAGCATCCGAATTTTTGTGGGGGTGTCATCAGATTACTAATTTTTAAGTGGTGTCTTTTAAATTGTTTCAGTGAAAAATCAAGCATGCAGACAAGGCAGTAGCACATGTGTTATTTGTTTAGAAATTAAGTTTAACACTGTTCACTGTTCACATATTTTCAGCTCTTACAGTAAAATGTTTTCACAGTGGAAGTGAACCTGATTCTTTTTTTTTCCAGTGATTACTACATTCATAAAAATTAGCCTCATCAAAAAAATACAGTGATTTTGAAACTACATTTTGAAATGTATAAAGGAGTTTTGCTTGCAAAACTTTCTCAGCAGATGCAGCCCAGTTCTGGATCTTACATACAAAGGTCACTGCCTCTTTGCTCTGAAGGACTTGCATGAGAGCTGGTCTTAGAGCACAAGAACATTTTGGAACAAAGTGTTTCCATTTGCCTGTGCATTCCAGAACASAAAGGATGAATCAGGGCACCTTGAGACCTTGCTTAGTCACAGCTGATCTGTAACCAGAAGAAATAGAACCATGTCAGCATGGCAAGTGCTGCAGTGACCTGCCACTGAGCTCAGGCAGGCCAGGATCCATCACATTTACAGGGTGGGTGACAGTGTGACAGTGGTGTGACCCTGTGTGAGCAATGCTCAGGTGTGATGTTGGTGGAGCCCTCCTGGAGCAGGGACACATCTGGGTCGGTCTCCTCAAGCAGTGGATCTGCAGCTGGGCTCTGTCACCACGGGCTGGGAAGCTGCCTAAGGCAACTCCTGGAGAGCTCTCACCCAGCTGGGTGGGTAATCATCCATACTGGGTTAACTTTCTAAAATCTTAAGTCAGTCAGGTTGTACCAGTTCCCTGTGCCATCACAAATTAGTTGTCAAATATTGGTGGAGTTTTGATCGGTTTATTTGGTGGTTTATGAACCACCAAATAAATGGTGGTTATGATCGGTATTTTTGGTGGTTTTATTTGGTGGTTTCATTTACTGGTTTATGAAATTGATCTCATCTCATCTATTATTTGTCTGAATTCTCTAAGATTCCACAATAGTCAGATGAGACAGACTTTTTTAAATGTTTCAGAAAATGCTRCAAGGGGTCATTTCGCTTCCTGCCACAGAACACAGTAATAATAGAGTAATTCTGAATTCTGATGGCAATGTAAGTATGCAGATGTCTGCAAAAACAAACAGCRCTGAGAATAAACGCATACAGAAGAGGAATCAGAAAAATTTGCCKTTTATTTTTCAGCAAAAATATTATGTGCCAGCTTTCTGGAACACACATTATATTCACCACTTGAACACTGGGTACCTTGCAAATTGAGTCACTTGTTACTTCAGAAAGAAAACTCTAGCCTGTATTACTGTGTAGTTACAAATAGGTCTGGGGGTTTTTGTTTGCTTTGTTGTTGTTGTTGTCTCCAGATGGAAATGTGAGTTTAACAGTGTAACACTTACTGCCTGAGCGTGGCTGGGCTGGATTGAGTTTATAGCATTCATGTTGGTGGCCTGGCAAGTTTGCAGTTTAACAACCATGACCTTCTGTTTCCTCACAAATGTGGTTCATGGCCCAGTAGTACTCTGGTGTTTCGCTGCAATTATGCCTGAATTCATTTCATGCCCTGCAGGAACTGAAATAAAATAAGCTTGGTGATAAAAAATCCCAGAGTYCTTGATGTTCCTTTATTGATTTGCCTCTCCATTCTTCACCTTCTCTGTTCCCACTGCTGATGTGTCCTGACCCCATTTATTTATTAAATATGCCTGATTTTCATGACTAAAATAATATCTGCTTGAACTTACCCATCTCTCCCTGAAGTACCGACGTTCATGCTCTACTTCCCCTAYATGAATTCCTTAAACGGGAGATAAAGATTCCTTTTTAAGTATTGGTATTTATTGCTGTTCTGCCCTTGGCACTGTAAGCCACTAGGTCTTACTTAAGTTTAGTAAGAAATAATGTGAATTTCTACACAAAATTTTTCTGTGTGCACAAACCCACATTGTAGGTGAATGGCAACCTAAGTTTCATGGAATTAGTCCCAYTAACATCTGAGCCACTGGCCAAGGCAGGTCTGTTCCATGATTTGGCTTCAAAACTAGAGCTTGGCATCAATTTTGTTCCCTTGCCCACCAAGAAAAGGAGTCAAGTAACAGCGGTGACATGTTGAAACTGGAGTCTCAGGAGAAAGGATGTGAGCTCACCCTTTACGATGCCCAGCTGACAGAATTCTCCCATTTTCTTATCAATTTCCTTAACATCTTTGATTTCTTTCACTTCATGTTTACCATTCACAGTCATAATTTATTTTGAAAATAGTTTCTAGGTGATATCAAAGATGAAGGCTAAAGGCTAATTTGTCTATTTTTAATTTTGTTGACTTTTGCCATGATTTTTATATGGATTTTGAAGAACCTTGAAATTTTTTTTAAAAGCTTTTTGAGATCTGAACRTGACAACCTCTTTTGTTTTCAAGCAGAGAAATGGGACAACTTTGCCTTTCACTTTGCTTTCTAATTGCAGCACCAAATTTTTGCAGGAAATATCTAGGTTCATGAATCTCCTATCAGCTTTAAAGACAGGACYTTAACTCATATTTGTACCTTTACCAGTCTGATCCCATTGTTTTTTTACAACTTGCTTTGTGTTTTTTCTCAGACCCTTCAGTGGGAACTGTTTAATATATAAGTAACTCAGTAAGACAAGCAAAAGGGAAAAAAAATACTGCATTTGGGCCGGGGGTGGGATGAGGGGAAGAATTCTACTCTCTGGTTAAGGGCATTTACTTGCAATGGATTACAGAGGGTTTACAGTACTTATTGCGACGATATGTGTTTTCTTTTTGCTCGATATAAATTTCTCAAACAGGAAATTTGAAATATRGAGGGTTCAATTTCATCAACTCTATCATGAAACTGAAGGATGAAAGGGGCACACACCTCAGAAAGGCAAAAACTTAGTGTTTAAAATATTCTCTGATCACCTGGAATTAATCCACCCCCTTGCCCCTAAACAACATAAAATAAGCTGCTAGGATAATAAAGTCCTAGAACAACAAGCCCCAAAGGAATATGGAATGTTCATTTCCTTGATTGGAAGACACTCCAATAAGACAGTGAAGAGAATAACTCTTCAAGGACAAGCATAATTCAAATAACTGAGTGCCCTGCAATAGCACCATGTTTTTTACCATCCTGAGTGTTGCACACTGGCTTAGGAGAGACATTGACAAAAAGCAGTTGTTAAAATTAAAAAAAAAACAACAAACAAACAAAAAACAAAACAAAACAAAAAAAAAGCCCAAGCAGTACAAAATCAAATAAATTTTCTTTAACATGATGGTTGATTAGTGCTCAGATCACAATAGGACTTTGCATCTTCATCTGGTTTATGTGACTCTCCCCAAGTTGCTCTTCTGATAAACTCTTATAACCCAGCTGGCCCATGGTCTGCCAGCACACACAAGATTTATTGCTACTGATTATCTAACTAAAGGAGAAGAATTATATGCTGAATTGACCACCGCTCCCATTCCCCATTCCTCTACACTGCTGTGGAGGAGTGGGTAGGGAAATCATGAGCGAAGKTAAGCCCAGAAAGAAGGGAGGGGTGCAAAGAAGGYGTTTCTTAAATTTGGGGTTATTTCTCATTATCCTACATTGATTTGATTGCAAATAAATTCAATTTTTTTTTTTTTGAATGGGGCTGTTTTTCTTGTGGCAGTATCTGGGGAGTGATGTCCTGCTGTCCTTACCCATAAACCTTTTGATTTTTTTCCCACCCCATGCTGTATGAGGATGGCAGTGACAGAACAGTGACAGGGTGGGCACCTGGCATCCRGCCACAATCCACAAWTTTATTRGATCATTACCTGAACCTTATTTGTATACAGTTTGATCAATTTTACAGAAAATG
This sequence comes from Malurus melanocephalus, assembly GCF_030028575.1. NCBI lineage: Eukaryota > Metazoa > Chordata > Aves > Passeriformes > Maluridae > Malurus > Malurus melanocephalus. Next base: position 179,963 of record NW_026624046.1, read on the forward strand.
ACAGGACAGTCTCCTGAAGGAATGGCCATATTAATTATCCAGGGTACTAATCAGTGCATTTAAGCACACTGACTGGCCTATGAACAGTATGGGAGATTCTCTAGACTCTTCAAAATTCCCAGCAGGAAAGCTTCTTGAAATAATCAGTCAAATGTTCAATTTTGTATGTGTCTTGGAGTTCAGTCAATGACCTGGTTTCRCATCTATCTGCTGTTTCAAACCAGTCCATTTTCACATCTGTGCACAGAACCTTTGGCACATTCCCAGATTACCTAGGGAACCAATGACTTGATAGACTGGGTGTGAATACAGGCATAGCCCTGATAAAGAGCTACACAACAATTCTAACTACAGAATAACTTGATTTCCCCACTCAAATCTCTCTTTTAACCTAAATCTCATTGATTTTGCTACACTAAACTTGCTAGGTTTGGAAATAGAGCAATGACCCTCTGTCAGGGAGTGGATTTAAACCTAAAAGGCATCCAGTTACATTAYAAAACATAAAATTTCATCATTTGTCCTTCAAAACATCTCTCAGAGGTATCTGATTGTGTATTGCATCTRAATGCAATAAGTACTAGCTGTGATTTTAGTTACCTTTTAGCTAACTGAAAATGTCACTGACACTTTTTTATATCCTTGGCAGGATTCTGTGACATCCTTTTTATAGTGGTTCTGTCAACAAATAGCTTTCTTTTTACCACCATGATTTGTTCTTTTGGTTGTTGCTTGCTGATGGGTTTGCACTCGTCTTCTTGGACACTTTTGAATGGAATAATCAAGTGAACCTTTTTGTCAGTAACATGTACACCTTTGAAGATGCAGTTTATTTCCTTTCACCATTCTTTTCTCTACAAGGGAGCATAGCAGCTCAAAAAGGATGCCTGGTTTTGTTTCTCTTGCTCTTGTTTTGTTCTTGTTCAGTGACATGAACAAATAATAGTATGAAAGCCCTAAGGGAGAGACACAATATGCACTATTCAATCTGCAGAGAAAAATCAGCTCAAGAGCTCACCAAAATTAAATTAAAAATGCTGTTTACATGRTGTACCTAAAGAATTCAGTAGATGATATTTAAAAGTTTCAATCTTTTCTGATGCATATCACCATCAATAGTTTATGTAGCTGAGTTCCTTTGTAAGGCARTCTGAATACTGGTCCTGAATTCTGAATTGAGTAAGCATCAATAAGTGAAACCTGTACTTTTCCTTTCTTATGTGTTGGATTGTATCATATCCAACTGTCTCCCCTCCTTCCAAAAGGCCCCAAACAAAGCACCTTGAATTCTAGATTTAGCAGCTTTGCTAACAGACTTTGGGTTTTGCTGTACCACGCTCTATATAGATTTTCTTCTTACTTATGAGACAAAAGTTTWCTTTACTTGGCTGCTTTGATTTTCTTGTGTTTCTTCTTTGTTTTTTATTATTTATTCTGGTGTTCTTTCTATTTCTTTTCCCTTTGAGTGCCACCCTCAGAGWAGCTCAGCTGCTTAGAGCACAGTGCTRATAATACCAAGGTGGTGAGTTCAAYCYCTRTTKTAAGACATTTATGTAAGAGTTGGACTKGATGATCCTTGTGGRCCCAACTCAGAATATTCTGTGAATCCTTATCACCACTTGCTGTGAATCTTCATTTTGCCCATCTCTTGGTTTCTCATATCTGCAGTTTTACTAGAAATACCACAGCCATTYATGCAACAATGTTGATTCTATTTGACTGTAGGAGCTTGAGCTGTATCAAGGATATGATGGAAAGATTTTTTAATTTTTTTTTTTAATTGCACAGTTCAGTACTGTCATTATGGTTTTTCTAATCTGTTTGCTGCAATAATTTTACTAACTGTCCTCCAAATTTGTGTTTGACAGTGTAAGATAACTTCACTGAAAGAGATCTCTTAGAACCCAAAGCCTCTTAGCCCAGATAACCAAGCAGCCATGTCAGGTAATCCTTGTCATAAATTCATTTTCTGTCTTTCTCAGATAGGCATTTTCATTTTGTTCATATTCAGTTTCATTACCTCCTGCTAGAAAAAATGGTAACACACATGTAGTACTTGTTCTTTATTTTTATTAAGTTTCTTTGCAGGGCAAAARTTGCCAAAGCCTGTGGGATTTTAGSATGCATTYATTGGATATAAAAAAGGCCACAGAAAACCAGTACCTGCTTGTGAGTACATTTTCACKTTCAGTAATTTTGTCTTTTCCTGCACAAATTTGCTTTTCTATGAGAAGTCATAGYTATTAGGTTTGGCCTAATGATAATTTAAATTGTATTATATCYCATTTACTGTTGAGTTTCATTATACAAGTACTGTTTTTAATTTTCTTTTCCATCTTAATTTCCTTCTGCTGGTCCCTACTAACACAACAACTTCCACTGATCAGACATTCACCAATATATGCATAAGTGTGTAAAATGTTAAAYTATTGCAGTTATCATTTGTCATCAGACATCAATATTTCAATGTAAATTTCTTCACTACTTAAGCAAACTTTTTTAACTCATTCTTACTTTTCTCAGTTTATATTAGTGTTTTTTAAATAATATTATTTACCTGTGATTAGTGCTACTACATTTTACTTTGAAACGGCATTAAGCCACTTCATTTAACTCTTTATTTAGTGAAATGGTACATAACA
>NW_026624046.1:182694-184723 GCF_030028575.1 Malurus melanocephalus
AGCTCAAAATGTTTCCTAGGCTATAGAAATTTAATAACTAGTTCATTACAAAAAAGACATATCCAACTTCTGTGTCTCTGAGCCATATCTCTGTTTGGAGACTGAGAATTAAAACCAAGTAGACTGGTACAGTTAGAGAAACAGATTTCTTGGAGTGACACAAATGAACAGTTGGATTGAAAAGTTGTATTTTCAAATACATAATTCACTTAACAAAGATAAAAGGGCACTTTGGCATTTAAAAACTGAAATTACAAAGAGTTCTGTTACTTATTGAAGGATAGTAATTTTTTTGTGATGTGTTGCAAAGTATGGTGAAATATTCATGCTACATTAAATAATGCACACTGGAAAATGTACTACTGTAAAACATAGACAAGAAAATATGTTTCAGGAATATGTTGTTTACAAGTTGTTTTATGGGCTCATTTAGGGATTAACTGGGGAATTTATTTGAGATTCAAGGAATAATTTAAAAAGTCCTACATCTCCAGATCCATCTAGTTGCTTTGCTTAGTTCAACATTTCAAAGCATCAAAATCACATTATTCAAAAAGCTTTTCCTCTCCTTTATACTGTTCTGCTGTAGCAGTTAAAAAAATCTGAGTTCCCAGTTTAGTTACAACATAAAATTACATAATGTCCAGGAGGTCATAGTAAATTATCCCTGAATTGTCTCCATTTTTCACTGCTATTTTTAAGAATGGGGATGTTTTCTTCAAGAAAGAGTGAAAACAGAGGGTAAATCAGAACCTGAGAAAGACATGGAAAGTTGGCTAATTTCCCCTATAGACCCATTATTTAAAAGTCTTMAGGAAGTCAGGTTGAAAGCTGAAAGAGTCAGAGAGCTGATATAATCAGTGTRTCCTGTAGAACAGGAGCCCAGAGGACTATAAAAGGTAAGAACAAAAGGAAGGTGCTGGAAAAGAAAATAAGAATGTCAGATCAAGTTTGTATTATTCTTCCTGAAGTGCASTTACATGACGTGAATCAAATTAATGACAGTTTAACTCTGTAGCATGAAATACAGATTTCTGAAGGCAGTGAAGCAAAATGAGTGCAATGCTTTTATTTCCTGAGTTTCTGCACAGAAATGTGAGCCACCATAAGACAGATTGAAAACTTCAGAGACTAATTAGACCTTCAGGAGAACTTCTCATGCTGTGCTTATTTTTAAAGCATCAGTGTTTTACATCTAAGGAATAAAGCAATATCTTTTTTAGTTTGTTTATYTGAGCTAGGTATACCAATAGCTTTGAACCATCTGGGAAGCAGAAGCACTTGCAGCTAAGATTTCATTGATTCTATGTTTAACCCAGCTTAAATGTTTTCTAATTTTGCTGCCAGTAAGAACATAAAGATKGCAAAATCAAACACTCAGATTTAGAAAGTGTCAGAATTAAGATTTCCCATGCAAACACTATTTKTTAACCTTTGTGAGCATATGTTATGATGCAATTTTAATTTTTTTTTGATACAATGTTCAATTCTTCCTGGACAAGACACCTGCCTCACACAGGGCACATGCTTATACCTTAGAAATTTTTTCAATATTTCTTTATCATTCAGTATGTGGCCCTAGCCTTTATTTACCAAACTATCTGAACTCAGCACTGAAACATTGTTATTGACATCTTGATTTTTCATGGATTTTATTTCCGGAACAGCTGGTACTTATAAAACATTAATCAATTTGTCTTCACAACAATATTTTCATAAGCTTTTCATGGCGCATCCATCTCGTTTTGTGCCTTACCTTCTTGTCCTCCCAATCATCCCAGCTTTTTTGCTCTGATTCTCCCCCATACTTACTCCCTTCTGCTCCAGTTTTCCTTACCACAGGACACTCTCGTGCTACTTCTTCTCACTCCTCACATTTCCATCCTGTTTTCCTCTTCCCCTCCAGTTTGTGGAGCTCCCCTTTGCTCACTGCTCTCTTCTCTGTTCCACAGACACACTCATCACAGCAGCTCTCCTGGTTGTCTTTATGAATGCTGCCTTCTCTCGTGGCATCTGAAAGCCAGATTCA
>NW_026624046.1:184847-200626 GCF_030028575.1 Malurus melanocephalus
AAAAACGAGGACAGCAAAAGATATAATCTGCTGGCTGATGGAAGGTGTTCCCAAATTAGCTTTAGTACAAACATGTTCTGTGAGTAGTYCCAAGTCCCAAGGCACAGTTGTAGTCGGGTTCTTTACTCAGCCCTGCTTCTTTCAGGCTCAGACTGCTCCCAGACATCCAGTGAAACTCAAACCCATTGCCACAGAGCAGGAAAACTAGAATTCCTCAGGTAAGCAGCAATATTTTGTAAACAATATATCAGTCCTTCAATGTTTTTCTCAGAAAAAAAAATGCATGGGTTTTGATGGATAAATTACAAATAACTGAATATAGAACAGTTCAGGTGAATGTAGTTAAATTTCAGTGAGCTTATGGCAAATATAAATACCGAAAATGTTCCAGAAATTTAAACATAGGTGTTGTTTCCAAGCCTGCATCTCATGCAAGTTAAAATATGATTTTGTACATAGAATTATACTAGTTACATAAGTCCTTTATAATACATTCCTGTCAACCATGAATTCTAAGCATTTATGCAAGGGTTTTCTACAGTAAGAACTGTGACAGAAACTGAATAGAATTGAGAAGACCAGGACTAGAGAAAAACTATGGAGAGAGAGAGAGAGAGAGAGAGGGAGAGAGAAGGAGAGGGAGAGAGAGAGAAAGAAAGAGAAAAAGAGAAAGAAAATAAAGAAAAAGAGAATTAAAGAAAGAAAGAGAAAAAAGCATTTAGCAATACAACTGAAATGGTTTGTACCTGTTCTTTACAAGGTTCTCTAAGCATCATCTACATTGGAGTGACAGGGACAGTACAGATCTCAAACAGCCTGGAGTCTGATCCAGTCACTGATATTTTAGGTTTTTCACAGAAGGGGGAAGCWTATTATTATTCAGATTTTCAGATTCACCAGGAAGTGTTCTCTTGAAYAAAAGTCTGGAAGCAAGATTAAGCTTTTCAATCAGTCACGAATGAATTAAATATTCTTTACACTGCAACACCAAACATTGCACATGCAGTTTTTGAGTGACACTCACAAACCAGTACATTTCAGTTGTATCTCTCAATACTTATTTTCTTGGGGGAAAGAAAGGTGTAAGAAAGGATGCCATCTACTAGTAGTGCAGTTTTCTCCCAGTTCTAAATATTGATTATTTAGGAGCTTCCATCTGACTCAAGGTTTGCAAGAAGAGCAAGGACTAAACACGGGATTATCTATGGAGTATAGACATTGTGAAGTGTAGCCTGGATCCTTACACCCTACTTTGTCTTCTGGATGATATTTTCATCTTTTACCTGTCCTWTTTTATCAAAGTTATTTCAAAATAGATTTCTTAAATTGATAATATTTATACACAGTAGATTACCTAGTAATCCAATAAAACCAAATTATAGGATGTCCAATCATAGGAATTTATAAAATGGCCTTACTGTAATAAAACAATCACCAAGATCAAAACAAGAACATAAGACAAGAAGAAAGGAGAAGGTCAGTGTTGCACACAATATCCAACCTGAGAAATTGTTCACCTTGAAAATTTCAGTGCTTCTTTGTAATTCCTATAGCAATATAAGAAGGTTTTATAGGCATTTTAAATCTCATAGATATCTTATGAATATAGAATTAACCAAAGATTCATAAGTAATATGTTTAAATGAATCAAATGAAACTTTTAGAAATGCTTTATTGGCTGATAAAATAATCAAATTCAACCACTGTAAATGGCTTTTTAGCTTTGTGGGACAGGACATTAACTGAAAGGGCTCATTCAGAAAATGAGTCACACTCAGTTTATTGGCACACTACCTAAGACATGCCCTGCACCAACAAATTTTTTTATTTTTTTTTTTTTTTGTGTGTGTGTGTGTTTTCAGCCATTCTGAACAAAAAAAGCCTTCAACAAAATTTTCCTGAAACTGACACCATATACTAAGGCTTAAGAGTCTTAAAAACTTTTTACAAGACCACTACAGATTACATCTAAATAACACATCAAAAGAATTTTCCTCTTTACCAGTTGAATATATAGATAATCAATGCTCTACATAATGAATAATTTTACCATGAGAACATGATAGAAAAATATATTTACTGTGCACTAATACTGTGCAATTTAGGAGGTCTCCACTGAATTTTCTAACCCTTTAACATAACTTTAATAAAAACTTCTGTGAATTTTCCATTACAATCTTTTGCTAATTAACTCTGAGTAAATGACACAGAGATCAGAAGAGAATATTAAATTACAAAGGAAGCAACTCTTACAACTTTGTAGTGCCTTATGGAACAGAATAACATTTCAAACAAGTCAAATCTATGAAAGTCACCTTGCACAGGCTGAGCAGCGGGAATAAAATATGAACTACAACCTTTAAAATATGAAGTATCAGTGAAAATAACATCTTCCAAGTAATATTTTTATATTAATATACTTTCTGATATAAGCAGAATGAAATAACTTTAGGGTAGCCTTTAAAATTGCAAAGGAGTGTGCATAGATGTTTCTCAAAGTCTTTAAACTTCCTAATAAGATCAGACTTAGACTGCTCCCACAGTCTTATGCCAGAAGGAATTAATGCTATCCAGGGTAATACTTTTTTCAAAATTTTTGATGGTCCAAAGTTAGACTGATCCGGGATGTTCCTAATTTCCAAATCAACAAATTTGGGGAAAATAATTGTTATTCTTCTGTACTAAATCTCAACAACCAGTTTAACTGTATAGTTAGAAATATTTACATTGTGCTCTTCATAGTTATAAAGTTCACTGTGGTGTTTATTAAGTTGACTACCAAAATAAAAAACAATTGCAAAAGTAATAATTGAAACTTCTCTATTTCTAGAGAACAGCACAGAAAGAAAAGTCAGACCTTCCCACAACGATTTGCACTCACAACATAAAACAGAAGATAATCMGTGCAATACTGTTACAAAACACTTTATCTGGAATTGAAAAATACCTTTTTTTCTCCCACTGAATGGCAAAAAAAAGTTAATAATAGGACCTCTATTATTATTATTGATACTACTTTTTCTTTTCATTATGACCACCTCCACTCCAACTGCTACCACAGCTACTATTTAATCCTATATATAGCARCTCACTAAAATAATTGACATTAATTGCAAGCAAGCAGGCAAATGTTGCACATCCATAGTAATACATTACCAATAATTTGTGTCCACCCATCCTATAGAAGGAAATGGATTTCTTACACATTCATATATTTCTCATATATATGGTATGTCTGTTCTGCTGCTGACAGGAAAAGCAGAGATTCTGGGTTCTTCTATAGGAGTACCATGGCATGTATTGATCAGTATGTCACGGTTTTAATGTTGACAAAGGTTTAAATATTTTGAAGACTTAAGTTCATGCTCCTAGTGGGACAGTTTTAGTTTCAAGGCAGTTGCTTCTTTGTATTAGAGCAGGAACACTGACATTTATAAAGGTATTTTGAAGTAAAACTGCAGCATACTCATTGGAATAATTTCTGTAGCCAGTTACATTTTGAGTGTACTCTGCTCCCTCTGGGTCAGGCACATAGTTTAATTATCCAGCTATTAACTTTTCTGGCAGATATAAACAGATTCAAAAGTAAATTGTTAGTCAATCTGATAGTGCCTGTCCAGATCAATGATAATTTGTTCTTTTCTTACTCTGTTCTTTAGAATCAGGGTCATCAACTAGGCCTGATCAAAATGAATCCCAGAAGCAGAAAAACTTGTCCTTATGCCATTACCTTATAAAAGTATTATTTAATCTACACACTGTTCCTGCTTTTGCCTATTTTAAATTAGCATCATTACCTGACTGCTTTATTTGGTTTATTCTTTCTTTTTGCATGATCCTCATTACAGTAAGGTACAGGGAATATTAATTCCTGTTTAAGTAAAAAAAAAAAAACAACATTTGCTTTCATCTGTCTTCCAAACTTGACTTGTTTTTGAATCTACAGAGAGTTTGTGCAGCGTGGTCTATTGAATTCCATCTGCTGATGACAGAAATAGAGTTATTCTTCAATTTATTGTAAAACCTACCTAAATACCCATGTACCTACTGAGCAAGAGTAAGGAACACTGCTTGAAGTGGTTACTGGTTTCTTGGGTGCTGCCACTGATATTTCTGGATTGAGAATTTTCAAACTTACAAGCTCCTGAAGGAATAGGTTGGGAAGAGAGTAGGATCTCAAAGAAGACACTGTTGCAGTCAGAGGAAAGATTATGGATTAATTTCTTCTTTTACAGAAAAGCTATTTAATTTTTTCCAGGCATGATTTAGACAATAAAGAGGAGCATAGGGAGCACTAAGTTTAAAACAGTAACTTTGCAAACTGTGGAAGAACTGCTCTAGGCTTCTTCCACACCAAAAGGCAAGAAGGAAAATAGAACCAGATCTTTCAGGAGCTACATCTGACAGAACCAAAGAAACCTCCTTGTCAGGAATAAGTATTAATTAAAAGGTGGACAAAGCCACGGGATCTCATCAGATCTTATGTTGGAGTAGATATCTTGCTTTTCAGTCTCCCAGAACCAACACAAGAGCTCAGAGCAAACGGGCAGGGAGGAAGTAGGAGAGCAGGAGAAGTGTTTATGCTTTCAGAGCAGGAAACAGTTTAATGACTTCACAGATTTGGGCAGGACACAAACAGGAGGTGGCCCCCACAGGGATGGGACAGTCTGAGGAAACTCTTGTGGGGTGAAACAAGGAAGAAGTGTGTATGATGGATAAAAGCCTGAATGAGAACACCAGTTTCTGCAAAGAGATGTTGATTTGAAAATGAGCATGGTTGCCAGGTTTGTGAGTATGTGAACAGTACATTCAGAAATTAATTCCTGTGTTAGATATAAGAATGATAGTTTTTATCAGGAAGGGCAGCACTAACAAGTGAAACAAAGTTCTCTGAGCTTATAAGTGGATTGGAAAAAAAGAATCAAAGGAAAAAAATAGGATAAAAATATCTGAAAGAAATTTGAAATGAAAAAAGTATTAATATTCCTATAGATATATGCAAATAACCAAGAGGTTAATGTTAACTTTTCTTTCTCATAAATTTTGYAATATGATAACCTTGTTTATGATGTCTCAGTAAATACTATGAGACCAATTCTAACTTTCTAATCTGGAGAGAACAATGCTTTTCTGTTTGAAGAATCTTGGTAAGGACAGATCCTTCACAGTTCTGTTTTAACCCAATTATATTTTAATCCAGCTGAAGAAATGTATCTTCACTTTTGAATTTTTTATACAATATTCTTTGAGCATGGGTTTAAAATTAATTGAGATTCACATACACACAAGTGGTCTTGCAGAGACTGAAAAGTGAAAGAAAGCCCACTACTATTAAATAATGAAAAGAAAATAGTGTTAAGATAAGAAAGCTACATGGAACAAAATGCAAGGGATGAGGATTGATCACAGCCCTTATTAATGACGTTTAACATGATATTCACTAACATCAGCTACTCTCTGAATTCTCCAGMAGCATAACTAGCACTGAGAAGAAACTACAACCTGAAGGGAAACACAATTGTTTGTTTCTATTCCTACTGAGTAGCARTGTTAAAGAAATAAAAGCCTTCCAAGAAACCAGGAATGGCAAGAACCTTAGAATAAATTAGAAACCTCAGGTAACTTAAATCAACTGAAGTAATCCMTATCTGTGTAGGCTAAATAAAGCACTTTGGAACAAAAGGTGTATAATATAAAGCTACCATATTACTTCCTCAAAATGCAAAGGTTTGCCTGGTGGTGCTGCTGTGATAAATACACTCCTCTTCTGGCTGGGGAGATGATTTCCTATGGAATTTGAGGCACAAATGGGGCAGAGAAGTTGGGGGGAACAATCAGGCCTTGAATGAAGGCTGCAGACTTTGRATCTTATTTTCTGCCCCCTCAAGGCATCTATTTTTATTTCTCATTTACTTGTCTAGTGCCTCAGAGAAAGTGCAGACAGTATGCTTAGTATATCAAAGCACGATCTGTCTGTGTTTTAATAATTRCACTGTCTCTTGTAAAATAACTTTACAGACGATTAGCACATCCTGCCTGCAGACAAGGCTGTTCCAGCTCTGCTCTGTTCCCATCACAGCTCAGTGGGAGCAGCTCCACACCACAGCTCTGCCCCTCACCTGCCACAAACCCCTAAAACTTCCTCAGTCTGCTTCAAATGTGAAATCCCAAATGTAAGAGACCGTACTAAAGATCCTTGACTGTCTCACGATCATCGACTGAACACCCCAAAAAGGAGAACCCCGAGGGGAAGAAAAGGGGGGACTCTTTTCTTGAAGGAGTCCGAGCCTGATCAAGGTGGGGTGACTGCCAGATTTCCAGCTCCTAGGCTGGCAGGTACAGCTGGTCCACCATGGATGGCCGCGCTGTTTAAAGAGAACGGTGCGACCTCACGGATGGACATTCTCTCCCCACTGCTCGACCGATCCCCTCCATGCTTCACAAGTTTCCATCAGGTTTCCATGCTTCACAACCCCCTGACTTGCTGCCACCCGCTTTTGGAGGGGGGTGGGTCTGAGCCGGATCAAGGTGGGGCCAGATTTCCGGCTCATGCTTCACAACTCCCCCCTGGCTTGCAGCCACTCACTTTAAAAAAGACTATAAAAAGTCTCCCCGAGAAGATCCTGATGGAGATCTTTCCCAACAGACGCTGACGACTCCCATGGAACTTCGGAAGATCCGTCGGAACCATTGGTAGCTATAACCCTCTCTCTCTTTCTCTCTCTCTCTCCCTCTCTCTCTCTCTTTCTCTCTTTCTCATCCTCTTCTATAGCAAAATATCCAAATAAATTGTTCCTGATTATTTAAAGCATATATATTTGCCTCTCGTTTTCTTTTGTACGCTGAGATTCTGATAACGAACCCTCACGACTCCCACTTGAGTTAAGCGGATCATGACACCAAATAAAACACCGATCCTGACTCCAAACAGGGTTTTGCAGTATGAGGGCTGCATTTCATCCAACCTTTCAAAAGTACCAAGTTCCCCCTGATAACAACAGAGCTCGCAACAAGTGACGAAAACTGACAGGAGCAAGGGATCTTCCCAGTCAAAAAACCAAAAAACCCTTATAAAACAAATAAAAATTTATAAAACATGTTTTATATGCTGACAGTGTCTTTTTAAAAGCCAACTCTACAGATGCAAGCACACAGAAAGAATTTTATTGTCATTAGGGCATTGTTTTATTGCTTTCTGTGTGACATGTGTCTACACTAGCTTTTTCTGCGTAAGTAGGGGAAACCAAGGAATTTAGTCACTGASTTATGACAGCACAGATTGACTCCCAGAGCACTACTCCATAAAAGCTGAACAAATTCACTCTGCTATAAAAACAAGTTATCTTGTTTAAAAGTATTATCTTTGATGCTGCAGTATTTCAGTAATATAGTCACAGGGAAAGGATTTTCATGTTGCATTTTTTTTTTTTTTTCAATTTTCAATCTAAGTATTTATGGGAAAGCACAATTGATACATCATGTGCTTATAAATGTGAAAATGCTAATGTATATACATTTTTCAAATTAAAAAAGATGTAAGCAACATTTCACAGGGCTAGATCATTTAATTGGCATATGCAATTCAAGAAGCAGTTTGCATTACTCACAGGAATGAATACTGAAAATACTGTATAGATTCAAGAAAAATCAGAAACATCAATCAGCATAATTTCTTTTAAGTCTRTTCTTAACGAAAATAAAGCTAAAATATATTACTTCAGCACTAAGAGCAGAAAAGACACATTAGAAACATTTCAAGACAAGAATATAGCATATTAAAAACCCCAAACTTACCAAACCCACAAACAGTGATTTGTTTAAGTATTTCATTACCTATCACAGAATGAAAATATATTTTTACAACCAAAGCATTGAAAAATAAGAATGCTACCCATATATATTTAATCAGGATATARCATGGACTTCTTAGAAGAACATAAAGCCATTTTCCTCTTTCTTTTACACCTCTGATTGGGAAAAAAATCAATTATATTAGTTTAAGCAGAAAGAAGGTGGCTGCAGGTGGAACCACCATTAAGCATAGAGAAAGTTGCATTTTCCCACCAAAAACACTTGCATGTCACTTGCATCATCACCTAGAGTGATGATTTTTCTTTTTGTCTTCTTAGTGTCACCATAAAATCATGACAGAATAGTAATAATAACCAACAGTAGTCTTTTGAGCTGACATCTGTCACATTTGCTGCATAGCTGTTCCTCTGAGTTTTCCACAAGGACTGGATTTGACCGATTTAAGCTTTCTATTTCCCCTTAAATATTCTTAAGATTACTTAGCTTCCTGTATTTGCATTTGAATCTTATATTGCAGGGTGAGTATACACATAAATACCAAATGACAAAACAGATTGATTTGAATAGGGAAAGTAAAGATAAAGTTCCTAAGAACAAAGAGCCKCAAAAATACCTGTTCTGCAGCCAAGGCAGCAGTGCAGGGGTCTTGCTGCTTATTGTGTTTTTATAACAAATTATTCACACAGTGTCTTACCAGAGCCCTTTGCTTATGTTTCTCAAACCCAGCCATTTTCCTGGGAGGCTGTAGACAGGCCAGGGTTTATCTTCCAAACTCCATGACAGATAGTTACACACACACAGAGCATGGTTTCARGCAACTGTACATAATACTGGAAAATACAACTAAAGGTATAATTTCTGTATAAGACATTCGTTCTTGATGTAGTATTTCAGTGACCCTTCACATTTAATTGTCTAAGGGTTTTGGGGATTTTTTTTCCTTTTGGAGGGGAAGGACATCTACAATTAAGTTACACAGACAAGTTCCTGGTGTAGGAACTCTTTTTCTACTTGAGAAAAATCAGCAGAAAACTGGCTGTCATTTAGTTGCCTGCTTTCTCTGTTTTCAGCTTTTCTTCTCTTTCAGCTTTTACAATTTGTCAGACAAAATAAATTTCCTACAATTTAAAAAAAACAGATTATTTTTTAATGCAGTTCACTAAAAGTAATTATAAACACACTTTCCTTATGTCAAAAAACGCTATTAAATATTTTGTACTTGAGAAAAAATTTAGAAAATGCAAAAACAATAGCAAAAGGAATTAAACTTCAGCCTTTACATTAGACATGCGGAGAAACTGTTGTGAGTGTTCCATGCCAGAGAAAAATGGAAGCGCATAAAAAGTAAAATTAAAAAAATGTCAGTTTTCCCTAATAATGCTGCAGGCTTGCAGCTTGCCTTAAACCAGACRTAAGCAGACTTCAGTTGTCTAAATCTGACATTATTATTCAAAAACAAYGTTAAATGCAAATGACATCTAAATTCTTCCAGCACATTGGGCTACACACTTTGTTCTGCACCCCTAACTCTAGTGCCCTAACAAAAGCATCTTAATTAAGAGGTTAGTAGCTCTAGGCTCCTTTGCAGTCTGGAGTGACAAGGATAGACTTTTCTGGGACAAATTACACCATAGGCAGATGCTATTTTTTGTAGTAGACTTTCTATGTAGGTTCATTTTGGAGGAGTTTCAGATTTACCACCTGCTACGCCTTACAAACCAGGTGGATGTGGATGTCACTCTTTCTTGCTGCTTCTTATTCTGGCCTCCACCACAACTGCTTTGCAGTGCTATTGTGGGAGTCTACATCACAGAGGAGCAGAAATTTGTAAAATGATAGGATTAAGTGTTAATGGCTTCCTAATGAGTAATTTCAGTGGTGCCCCTTTTTTCCTTTCACCTTTTTGAAGTACCCAATACTTCCCACAGGCTCTTCTTTGATGTTCCATGGAGGCCAGGGGGTTTGGGCTATTCCAGCACCTCATTTCTTGATGTCCAATCAGAATGTTGATACCTAATCTTGATATTGTAACCAACATCAGTGATTGCATGTCAGGATGAAGAGYGAGGAAATTCTAACCACCAGAAATATTTTTCTTTATTTCTGGTGAAATTAGCATATTTTAGTGAGAKAGTAGAAAGCACATAGGATTATTTAGGGAACCATTTTAGTATTTAGTATGGTAGCATGCCAGCCAGTCAGTCACTCATTTTTCTCTTGATGGAACTGAATGTCCTTGGAGGGTTCTGACTGGGATTGTTTGTTTTTAAAATGCAATTTTATGCATTTTTTTCCTATCATTTCACATGAACAAGCATCCCACCAGCGATAACTAAACACTCTTTTTAGATTTGGTTTCCTGACGAGAAGGGAGAGATAAAGAAAAAATAACAGCCTCTGTATGACTTCTGTAGTGACATTGTCCTTGACAACAGGCAAGAGAAGAGTCACAGATGTCGTTTATCTGGACTTCTTCAAAACCTTGGACATGGTGTCCCACTACATCCTCCTCTCTAAATAGGATGAGTGGACCATTGGATGTACAGTCATGTCCAGAGGGTCATGGTCAACAGCTCAGTGTCCCAATGGACATCAGTGACAAATGGTGACCCTCAGGGGTCTTTATTGGGACCACTGTTATCCAATAATCTCATTAATGACATGGAGGGAGGTTTGGAGGGCACCCTCAGCAAATGTGCTGATGACACCCAGCTGATGCTGTCTGGAGGGTCTGGGCAAGCTCTAGAGGTGACCCTTGGGAATCTCATGAGGTTTAACAAGACAAAGTGCAAGGGGAGGCACCCAGGTTAGTGCAGGATGGTGTCAACACAGGCTGGGCATGAATAGACCAAGAGCAGCCCTGCCCAGAATGACCTGGGGGTGCTGAGGGATGAGAGGCTGCACATGAGCTGGCCACGGGCACT
The DNA here is from genome assembly GCF_030028575.1 of Malurus melanocephalus. Taxonomy (NCBI): domain Eukaryota; kingdom Metazoa; phylum Chordata; class Aves; order Passeriformes; family Maluridae; genus Malurus; species Malurus melanocephalus. The sequence continues at coordinate 195,584 of NW_026624046.1, forward strand.
GCCAGCCCAGAAAACCAACTGTGTTATGGGCTGCATCCGAAGCACTGTAAGAGACCGTACAGAAGACCTTTGACAGTCTCACGATCATTGATATGGATTGAGACTGAACACCCCAAAAAAAGAACCCCAAGGAGAAGAAAGGGGGACTTTTGCTCAAAGGAGTCCGAGCCAGATCAAGGTGGGATGACTGCCAAGTTTCCAGTTCCCAGGCTGGAGAGTACAGCGTGTAAACCATGGATGGCTGCGCTGCTCCTGACGTGGAGACGGAAAGAGAACGGTACACCCCATGCTGCACACCTCATGGAACAGTAGACATTCTTTCCCAACTGCTTGGTTGGTTTTCCATACTTCACAACCCCCTGGCTTTCTGCCACCCGCTTTCAAAAGGACTATAAAGAGTCTCTCTGAAAAGACCCTGATTGGGATCCCCCCAACAGACTGCTGGCGAACCCATAGAATCCGGACCGCGTGGACTCGTCGGAGCCATTTGGTAGCTATAAACCCACTCTTTTTCTCTCTCTCACTTTCTCTCTCTCTCACCCTCTTCTATCGCAAAAATCCAATAAAATTGCTCATGATTACTTAAAATATATATACTTGCCCCCTCATTTCTTTTGCACTCTGAGATTCTGATAACGAACCCCTCACGACTCTCGCTTAAGTTAAGCAGATCGTGACAAGCACCGTGGGCAGCAGGGCGAGGGAGGGGATTCTCCCTCTGCTCTGTTGAGATTTCACCTGCAGGGCTGTACCCAGCTCTGGGCCTCCAACACAGGATGGACACAGAGCCAGCCCAGAGGAGGTCATGACGTTGATCAGAGGGATGGATCACATCTTCTGTGAGGAAAGGCTGAGAGAATTGGGATTGCTCAGCCTGGAGAAGAAAAGGCTTATGGATGACCTAATTGTGGCTTTCCAGAACCTGAAGGGAGACTACACAGAGACAGGGCAAGATTATTTACAAGAGTGGCTGTACAAGGAGGAATGGGCTCAAACTGAAAGAGAGTGGGTTTGTATTAAGTATTAGGAAGAAATTCTTTACTGAGAGGGTGGTGAGGCACTGAAATAGCTTATCCAGAGAAATTGTGGATGCCCCATCCCTGGAAACATTCAAGGCCATGTTCAGTGGAGCTTTGAGCATGCTAGTCTAGCAAAAGGTGCCCCTGCMCATGGTTAGAACTAGATTGTATTTATCACTTCCAAAACAAACCACTGCAAGCTGTTATAATCCTACAATTCTATTTCAGTGTTTGAGCTGTATGACTTCTCCTCATGTTATGTCCATATCTCTGCAGAGCAAACTGAGTACAAACTGAACTTATTTAAAATACGATATCACAGTATTCTTTTCTAAGCATTATAGCCCTACTCCCAGAATTTAAGTTTCAATGCTTATTTGTCAGACAAGAAGTTCTTTTCTGAAGGGTCTGCTTAAAATGAAAAGAAATTAAATTATGACTAGAAATTTGTAAAAAGTCATGGGTGTACTGATGTGTAGTGTTATTTTATAAACAATTACAATATGTAATGATAATTAAGAATTYTTCACACACCCAGAAATGATGATTTCCTCCTGATGAAGTACATCAGAGAACCTGAAATGACATTATTTCTAGTGCATCTAAACTAATGGGTATCAAGGTATTTTTGGATTCATCTGTATTCAGGGGGATGCAACACTCTGTCTGTCTTCCATTTATAACTGCTATTATTAACTCCTCCACTTTTTTCCTATTTCCAAAAGTTATAAAAGAAAAAAAGAGAAAAAAATGTAGAGAACTGTTCTTTCTTTCTTTCTTTCTTTCTTTCTTTCTTTCTTTCTTTCTTTCTTTCTTTCTTTCTTTCTTTCTTTCTGATAACTTCTTGTTATTTAATTAATTTTAGTTAATTTTATAAAAAAATCAGTATTTATTAAAAAGGAAAAGAGAATGATCCCAGGTCAGGTACTATAATTTTCATCTGATTTTGATGGATTTATTTAAATGCATAAATAAAACAGAACTGGCTGAGAACTGCCTGTAAAATTATATTTGTGTTTTGTTCAGAAGGTCAGAAATTAATAAAAAGAAGAGGGAGAAACTATAACTTGTCAAATATTTCACAAATAGATMGTCCTTTAATGTGTTGCCAAATAAYAAACTAAGAAACAAAAGTAGTATAACATACTAACCTGTAAATCAATTGGTGTTATTGTGGGGAAAAAGAAACAAGAGGTATTGTTTTTACAGAAATCAACTTTTTAGTGTGTTGTGAGAAGAATTGTTAAATTTCTTTTTTCATACAAAATGGAATCCACCTGTAAGCAAGTTTTCAGGAACTGATTGGCTTCAATTATTCTTTTGAACATCTAAGAAAGATAAACCGTAGACATAAAAAGCTTCTGATATTTTGCATATTCATAATACCTTAATTCACATAATACCTTAGTGAATCACCAGGAATGACAATACTGCTCTCTGAATGCTAATGTAGAACCAGCAGACAAGTTGAAGGGCAAAGCAACATCGAAATAAACCAGATTTTCCCACTTGAATTCATCACTTATTTGTGAGCACATCTCGTATTTTTCTTTTTCCGCTGTTACTTCTTCCTCTCTTATATTGTTTCATTAAAAAATCGAATGACTTTGAATTTAGAGTAGGTATACAATAACACATGCCTAACTTCAAAGGGTTTTATACATCAGTAACAGTCACTGCAAAAGAGGTCATTTTTAGAGAGAAAAGCTAAGTTATTCAATGATTGCAGACTGATGCTTGTGTCCTAAGGGTTAGTAGGTATGCATAACAACATGATACAGCATCCCTTTTTGCTCAGTCTGGCAAAGAATGCGTGCTCACAGCAGGAAATATTAATCATCGTTTATCAGAGTAGCAGGTTCTCCTGTTTTCAAAATGTTACCTTCAAAGGACACATACCTAAAACTTTTTTCAGAACTTATTTCTACTCTACCATAAAATTAATTAGCCTTTTAGTTTAACTGAATATATTTCAGAATTTAATATGAGAAAAGGTGAAAAATGTACTCCATCTCTAACAGATCAACGTTTTCACACACAAGATTAAAAAATAAGCTAGAACCTCAAAATGACTCTTTAAAAAATCTGAAAAATATTTTTCTTTATGCCTGACTGCAGCTGTCATTTCAGTGATGTTCGTGAGGGACACATGTAAATTCAGGGTCATAGCATTCACAATTCATTCCCTCAGATAACTTTGCAAATTACTAAGGCTTATTTAGAAGAATTGTCTGGAGAGGCATTGAGTATCTCAGAAGAATAGAGGTGATGGGTGATGTCAGTGTTGTGCTGGGCACTAACTGTGCCATTCTAACAGGAAAACACAATCTCAGCAGCTGTATAAACCTGAGGACCCCAGGCAGCACCCGTTTTAAATAGAAAACACATTTATTACACAGCTCATGCTGCAAAGCTGTTAACTGAAAAGGGTTGTGTTGATGAGCAGGCACTAAGATCTGTGTAGTTTAAAAGAGAATGGTTTCAGTGAGGGTGTAAGGTCTCATTTGCCAGTTGTGGAGCACAAGAGGAGTCCTGTGGGTTTGATGGCCAAGTCTTTGCAAGTCCAGATTCCTCACATTCTTCTTTCCAGAGGGCATCACAAAATTTAATAACCAGCACTTACGCCACAGAAAAACATGGAATGCTTCACCCAAGCTTGTTACTAAAGTGATTAACATGATTCTTTGAGGTGCTGAGAGTCTCCCTGGAAATTTAATCAGAAGCAGAGCTAAATTAATTTGTTCTGGTGCATTGTGTCCTGAGGCTCACTCATCTCAAGCTGTTCCTGCTGCCCATCTTAGAGCTACTTGGAAATGGACTGGTCTACACACTGAGTTATGCTGGGACTTAGAGGAAATTTTGTTTATCCTTTTTAAGTATCTGCTTGCAGGGAGTGAAATGATCAGAACAATTTTCATGAGTAAGGTTTTAAATCTGTAAGAAGTTAAGAAGAGCCCCAGCAGGCTGGGCCAGCAGAGCCCTGCATTCTCAATAATTCTAACAAGGGCAGAAGGAGAAGAAGAGTGGGAAGAGCACATCCTTCCTGCTCTGGTTGTGTCTGCATTCCATTTCTCATTGCATTTGCCAGCATCTAGAGCAGTTTTAAGTGGTAGATTCCTGCTTAGTCCCTTTATTGTCTGTTTATTTCTCTTTCAGTAAATTTCTCTAATCCCTTTCGCAACTGGTGATGTTTGCCTTGAAGCAGCCTATAGTCATTACATGCTGTGTAAAGAAATGCTTTCTTTTTCATGTCTGATCATCGATTTCCACCATTTTCAGCAGGTGCCTTCAGTCCAAGTATTGTGAGAGTTGGTGAATGGAAGGTTCAACACAAGGTTTTAAACTTCACTGTATTCCTTCTGTGCTTTTTCCTATATAAACTGAACACTCCCATCCCTGAGAGTTACTTTGTAAGTCACTGGGTCACTTTGTGAGACACTTGCTTCATCCACATGACATTTTAGTCACTTTTTTTTTTATGCTTTATTTAGTTTAGATTTAGTTACTACTTCACTGCTAGCAGTAGTGTTATCACAGTATAAATTTTTGGTAAACTAGAATGCTTCCTGGGAATCCCCAGTTATATTTTGAGATTTTTTAACTTCATGCATTTGCAAACTCCAAAGTAGATTTACAGTTTCTGCTATTGATTTCGAGTTCTTATTTCATCTTTCTGTTGGAGAAATGTCAGCTCAGGACAAATCAAATTTGTCTGTGACTCTATATTACAACTGTGCCAGCTATGAAAATGAACTTACTCCCCAGCCTTCTTCATGCCCTAGGAGGGTACAAGCCATTCTGTGTGGGATTCACTGCAGCTAACTTTAGACATCTATAGTTTAGTCGTCTAGATCTGAATTAGTCACTTTGGATTCTCTTTATAGCTGCCAGAGAAAAGGCCCTTTTAGAGCATGATTCATCTGACCTATTTAGATATCTGCTTAAGAATAAGATGAATCATGCCCTATAACTTTTTTTCCCCTCCCCTGACTATGAAGGGAATTAAAATATTGACTTCTGCAAA
>NW_026624047.1:0-13610 GCF_030028575.1 Malurus melanocephalus
GGCTGGCTGTCTTTGCCCCGGGCTGGCTGTCTTTCCCCCAGGCTGTCTGTCTTTCCCCCAGGCTGTCCGAGGCCGTGGCGAGGCTGGCAGGGCACTGTCCCTGCTGGAGCCCTTCAGTTCATGGACTGCAGCAAGCCTCACTCGCTCAACTTCCCCTTTCTGTTTAAAATATAATGGGCTAATTCTTCACTCTGTTTCGCAGGAAGCTGGAGTTTAAGACTGTGTGTGATATGATTGTGTTCGGCAAGAACTTGTGTGCCGAGGAGGAATGCCACAATGAGAGGGAGGTTTTCTTTAGTCCGTCAGAATAAAATGAGTATGTTTGAAGAGGAACCACGAAAGCTGGCTGTGGGCGGGCTTGGTGCAGTGGGACAGGTGGTATTTTTAGACTCATCTACCTCTTAGATCTGACCAAATGGCATAATTTTCCACTTGTGTGAGGGGAAATGTGGCTGGTTGTCACTGAGTATTGGGTGCAATGAAGAGTTTAGGTCTTTCTGCAGGATGATCASAATCAGCCCTCCATCACCATCAAGAGCAGAGCTCTCTACTGTGGTGTGGTGTTTGGTTTCTCCTCTTTCAACTACCCGGGATTACTGAAACAGCAACCAACTGCAGGTCACCAAGACACTGTTTAAGAGCTGAAACTCTTAAACAGGCCTACTTGAAACTGAAACAGGCAGCAAAAGTAGGCTCTGCTTCCTTCTATCTTCTTGTTCCACCCTGATCAGGACTTAAAAGGATAAAGATTTTCACAAAAAGCAGACATAAGAAGATGGCTGACAACATGCCAGCCTTCCTCCTTATTCCCCCAGATGCTGCATTGCTCCCCTGCCACTCGCACTGCTTTAGTGTGGTCACCTCGGGCCAGGTCTCGGAGCAACCCAGGCTGTTTGCTTGAGCAGCAGAGGACAGGAGGACTGACAGAGCCCATGGATCCAGAACAAGAAAAGGTCATGGCACAAAGCAGGGGAAAAAAATGGCTGATAAATTTTCAGTCTCCCGATAAAGGTCCCATCTTCCAAGTTAACATAATCAGCATTAGGAAAACAGTCCACAGAGGGGTATCAACATAACATTTATTTGTGACTTCTTGTCCTAGAGGTCTGCTATGTCCAAACTCAGCAGGCCACAGCTGATGCTCTTCATGTCATGCATAAGCACAGTTTACAGTTCATCTCACAGTACGAAGCCTTGCAGCATTCAAGCAAATTTATGACAAATTAGAATGAGCAGAGTGAAACACTTTCTTTCCTTTTCACATCATGTTGGAAAATTTCTTCCAATAAATACTAAGAGAAACATATTACAAATCTAGAACAAAATTTAGGTATAAAAGTTCATTTCATTAAGTAAGTATTTGTTAATGGCCCCTTTTGTATGAAGGTACTTTGTTCTAGTCACAATCCTCACAGGCCCCTGTTTCAATGAAACCTCATTGTTTTTAGTGTCTTTGCAGCACCTCTAAACCACAAAAGCACAGAGCATATTTTAAGGAAAGACTCTGCTAATTGTGAGCTGTTGTCACATGAAGCAGTTGCCTACATGAAACACATGAAAAAACTGGGATTTCTCTCAAATCCTTTTCAAATGGACCTTGTTGAACTCAATTTGTAGCCTTAACTTCATTGGGGAAAATTAGTGTTTTCCATCTTCTATGTAGCATAAGTAACACAAGGCAAACACTGGGGACAAAGCGATGACAGTTTGCTCATGCCCCTTCTCAAAATTCATGTTTAAGGCAGATACTTCCTCAAACATTCAGAAATAGCAAGAGACTTCTTACTAAACAGCAAGGCAGGCAAACTGTGCCTGTCCCTGAGGGAAATGAAAAGGAGAACAGAAACAGCGGTGAGGCAACTGGTCCGCGTGTTGCTGGAGAAGCAACAGCTTAAAAGCACAGTCCTGTAAAASCTGTTTCCTGAACAGCTGACTGGAACATCACACTGCACTTAGGAGACAAGTGAGACAATTATGTTAATTCATCAGTGATCCCGAACAAAGATCCAGGCATCTCCATGAGCATAGTATTTTCAGACTTAATAAATTGCTTTACTGTTGTGCCATCAATCGTTTAAAGTTTCTTGCACGTGCAGATATCTTGTTTCCAAGAAAATGTGCTCACAGTGACAAATTACAGGTGACATGAATAATAAATTCCAACATTTGATCATCACTAGCATCTTCACCTTGCAAATACAGCACAGGGGCCATACATACGAACAAGAACTTTTGAGGGTAATTTTTTTTTTTTTTAATCACTAGAATTTGCGTTGCCACTAAATGTGGCTGTTAGAAGTCTTTGCCTCCATACCAAAAAACCCCCGTGATCTTTAGCAAAGTAGCTCGAAGGTCCTTTGAGCTTCGTGGGAGGCTGTGTGGGAACACAGCTCTACTGAAATAGTCTGTCTAATAAAAATGAATGTTTGCTGAAGTTCATGTTTTCAGAGTAGGTGTGAACTTGCTCATGTTACTCAATTGTTAGTTTGAACCTTGTCATCCTAATCGTGTTCAATTTGATACACAGGAAGCCTGAAATTTCTGGTGCTACTTCCTCTTACTGAGCACCTCTGCCTATCATCCATTTCTCACCACCTAAAACAGAGTGAACAGCTTAATGTATCGAGGGCACTGTGGGGTGGTTCCATTTGCCTTTGTGCATATTGAGCCTGTTGACGTTGTCCCTAAGCCCAGGCCTGACTGATGTTCCTCACTCCAGCAGTGGCACTGTCCCTTTGTTGTTTTGGCAGKCCCTCGCTGGCATACATCTCACTGTGTGTTGGGCACGCTGCTCTGGGGCAGAGAGACACCCTGGAGACACAGGAAACCTTCAAACAAGTCAATGGACCCTGCTGTAGTCTACTGGTAGTAAAAGATTATTAAAGCTAAAAGCTTCCGCAARGGGAAGGCATTTATTGTCAGGCAAAGCCCATCAGCATTGTAGGAAATATCTTTGTAATGCCAGCGTACCACCCTGACATCTATGGTGGAGCTTTCTTAAATGTTTACATTATTTTGGTGTTAAAGGTAATCAGCCACACTGTGTTGATGGGAACCTAGAGGAAATAAAAGAGTGAAATCCAACTATTTGAACATAGATCTTTTTTCATCTCTGCAGGCATTTCTTCACCGGATCCGACAGAATGCAGTGGACAAAGCTGAGAAGTACATAACAGAGGAGAATGTTAAGGTATTTCTTCTGTCTTCCTTGTTTCCTCGGTAGAAAAAGTGATATGCAAAGAAAGGTTAGCTTCAGGGACATAAATATCAAATATCCTCTTGTCACATTGATGCTTATTATTAAGCCAGTTCCCTAAGGAAAAGAGCTCATGTTGATAGTTTATCTGTAGTCTGTTTGCCCATTCTTAGAGCTGTCATCTTCCAGCAATTTTTCATCTCACTGGCTAATTTTAGAAAAATTTGACAACAGTGTAGTGTTGTCAAAGTTATTAAATTTTGGCAAGATTTGTGAAATGCTAAGTAGAGTACAGAGGGGCCATTTCAATCTCTTTGAGAGGAAAGGCAGGGAATCCACAGCCCTTGTCTATTTAGTTTGGCAATACTGAGTTAGCCAATTTGTATCTGCTGTTGTCTAATAGAAAATTAATAGGGCTTATGAGAAGGAATATTCCCATGGCAGGAATATTCCTTTGTGTTCTTGTGGAAAGGAATTTGGGTTCTTCTGGGAGATCTGTGTATTGTGAGACCCTTGTATGAGGAGGTTCCCAAATGGATTTTGCACTGGAAAGAGTTAAGGAACATAGAGAACTTTGAGGCAGAAGCTTGTCTAGTGTGTGTGGTCACAGGGGTGCTTGTTGTTCATTAATGTCATAAATACATAAAACATTTTCTTGTAGCAATTTGGCTTAAAAACTCACCTTGTACACATAGGCCCATGAGACCAAACCCCTCTTTGTACACACGTGCAAATGAAAGCCACTGCTGAGTGGCACAGAGTGCAGTTTGTTTGCCACCGGATGGGGAAATGCTGCACTTGCACTTGTCCTGGAGCAGGAGAATCAGCTTTGCCCTGAGCYCTGTGGCAGCCACAGGAGGTGTTAAAGCAGCAGTGCGGCTGCACTTGGCTCCTGTTCCCCTGGAGGAGCTGCCTCCTCATCGGTGCCATTCTGGGCTGCCCCTTGGGCACTTCTGCAGCCAGGGCTGCCATGCACTGCCTGCCAGCAAGGGGATGGCAGCTTTGTGCAGCTCAGCCTCTTACTGTCCTCACATTTGAAAATCCCCACTCTCCAAAAACTCACCAGCTAGTGTCTGGAGTCAATTCAGGGGTGGCTGAAGAAAATTAGTGACAATAGATCTTGTGTACATGAAAGCGTGCAAAAACTAAGCTCGGCATAAAAATAAACCTACACAACCATTTGTCAGTGTTGATGTTGTTGAAAAGTACTACTCTACCGTTAGTCATATATCATCAAAATGAATACTAATTAAGACTGCCACATAATCAGATGCAGTGCTCACAAAGCCTGTGCAGCAGAATTTGTATTTGAAGCTTCTTCGTGCTTCTTTGGGGAAATACCACTTTATTTTTGTGTCATTCCTGAAATGCCTGGTCTTTTTGAGGCCACTGTGAGACCTCATTTATTCCTGTAACTACAATACTAAGCTTTCAATAAGAGAGCTTTCCTTCAGTAATAGAAGGCTTGTGCCTATTTCTGGTGAAGCAGAGTCACAAGGCACAGTTTTCCTGTGTCCATAGTTTCCAGAGTCAATATTATCTCCTCCTTCCCCCCTCCATCTCTCACTGCACAGAGTAATTTAATTGTCTTTCCTCCAGTTGAAAGATACTTGTTTTTTATTTTCTGCTCCTTTCTCCCTCCTTGCTGGTAGAGGCAGGAAGAGCAAGGTGGTGTTGGGACTTTGGATAATCTACCTGCTGATATGATGTGTCTTGAGTCACCAGAGGGCTGTGAGATGGCTGATGGTGGAAGAGACTATAAAAACAGCTTGGCATCTTATGTAAGGAGAAACCTGTCTTTACTCTCTTTCTTTACGTGGCAGAAATGTCTATTCTGGCAGGCACTCACCTCTGAGCAAAAGGAGAAAATGCTTTTTCAGATAAATTGGGTTATTGCTCCCGGTATTATTTTGCCGATTTCTCCACAGCTGATGCCAAGCACCAGAGATTTCAGTAATCTTTGGCCACTGTAGCCCCCTCCAGAAAGACCACATTGAGTCCTGTTCCAGGCCCAGATCTTACAACTGCTCCAGTGACTAACAGCTGCAGCAGCATCATAAAAAAATTGGTTTTAGCTTATTCACTGCCTCGTGTGGGAATAAGTGTCCTGATGTGTTAAAATGATACATGCTCACAGCAGGCACTGCAGTCACTACCGAGACAGCAGTTTGAAGAGAGTACAACTTGGRCACGAGGGTGGTAACGGAATCAGGTACAGGAGCATGTGCAGTCAAGGTCTGTCTGCTGCCTTGATTTTKGGGTAAGTGACTCTCACCTGCAGATTCTGCTGCAAGCTGAACTTTAGTGATTACCTCAAAATTCATGAGCTTGCACAGATATTCCTTGGATCAAAAAACAGCCCTGAAGACTGCTCCTGCAGGATCAAACCATCCCTGACAGATGTTTTGCTGGTGCTCAGTTATCCCATTCTGGCACAGCAGCGCCGGCAGTGCCGCCCCATCGCATCGCTTTAGCCCCGGGACACAACAGGCGCAGGCTCTGCTTCAATTAGCACAGGAAGCTTTTTGGAAGCACTCAAAGGATCCTAGCTCCCTGGCCTTTTCTGGGGGCTTTTGAGCCAGTCAGTGCAAATTCAATGTGTTGGAATCTTTCTGCTTGTTGAGAGCTAGAAAGGAGCTGAGACACAAGCGGGCATTAACGATGGTGCACACACCCTATCTCAGAGTTCCTGAAGGGAGAGGGAAGCAAAGACAAGGAAGATGCAACGGGCTCTGCTCTGCACGTGCAGCCAACTTGAAGAAGTTTGACAGAAATACTCCGCCCATCCTCGTGAATAACAGAAAGTAGAGAATTGAACCTGAGGCCTTGAATTCCTGATCTAGTCTACCCCRGCTAAACCAGAGAGACACTAGTTTTAAGCCAGGATTTGAGGTTCCGTTCCTATGTTTAATGATTTGATTTAATTTACAGATTATTGTTTCTCTGAATTGCTGCCACATCACCAGCCACCAGGCTGAATGAGTGCCACAGCTGGTGAATAAATTCCAGTGCATAAAGTTGAAGAGTTTAGTGCTGCAGTAAGGCATTTTGGGAAGTGTTTGAAAGAGTTAGGCTCAATCATTTCCCACACCAAGTGCCAGGAAGATGGAGGCTGGCTCTGTCAGGCTGCACACTGTAGGGTCACCCACTCACTGACCCAGACCTGGGAGGCTTTGGTGGTTTTACTGCACTGCAGATCTTCTCTTTGCARGTGTCATAGTTGAAGCAAAGTGATAGAAACATCGTCTGCAASACGGATGTCACGGCAGACTCCAGGATTTACTCTGCCCACGTAGGCTTCCCTCCAGTGACTGCCACGGGATGGCATGAGGACTTCTTCCACTCTCTGCGTAGCATTCCATCTCCTACACGTGGATTCACACTTTCTTCTCACATTTTGTGTGAAAATGACTAAGACTTATAGTGCCTTTGTAGCATCTTTCACCCTGGCAGTTTATTCTCCTTAGCACACCTATATTGAAATCACAGGGATTGTTTAACTGTCACCATTACCTTTTAATACAGGGTTGGATGAGGGGACTCTTTCCCTCTACATGTGCCTTCTGGAGTCACTGAGGTCAGTGAAAGGAAACTCTAAACACTGCTCTTGAGGTTTGTGAGAATTGTACACTATTCTGTGTGCTCTGGGCAGTGAAAGGCTGGTTTCCATATGGCAGAGATTTTGTCTCCTGTGTACAGGTATTTCTTTGTGTGTGATAGCTTCAAGCCCCTTTCTTCCAGGAAGGGATTTCTAATGCATGGAAAGGAAAGGCAGATTCCTCCCTGCCTCTGTCTCCTGCAAAGTGACCTGGTCCTCGTGCTACCATTTACCTGGCTGTTCTCATAGGAAATAGTCTCAAGACTTAAAAGAGGTTACTTGCATTAAGCATGCTCAGGGATCTGCAAAGATAACCTTAATTTACAGCAGGTACTTCGGTAGCAATGAAGATTTTCATAAGGGGCTAGGAAAGGTGGAAATACAGTGTAATTCATTCTTTACAAATCCCTGCCTGACCTTAGGATCCTGTCATGGTAAGTCTAGAGCTCCACAGTATTTTGATGTTTCTATTTAGCAGAAAACAGATATATATTAAAAACTAGCTGATCCTTATATTTCAGATCTTATTTTCTAACATTGAAGACATTCTTGGTGTTCACAAGGAGTTCCTGGCTGCCCTGGAATTTTGTCTGCAACCAGAACCCCAGTCTCAGCATGAATTGGGAAATGTTTTCTTAAAATTTGTAAGTACAATGTCTTAATGATATCTGAAAATACAGTTTCCTGTCCTAAGCTCTCCTGCCCTTRGCAAGCCCTAATTTCTAAGGCTTGAAGCAATACTGTGACTATGTGTGTCTTACATGAAAGTTGTAGGTAGGGTGGGAAAAAACTTGTGAATGAGGTTGAACAATGGACACTACATCAAACTGAGCTAAACAACGAAGTATTTTTAGAAACTCTTCCTTTTTCCATTGAATTATTTTCCTTTTTTTCTCATGTCCAAATAATATGTTGCAGTTTCCCTATGTCTTAATTGCTTTTTTTCTAGTCAAGACTGTTTTCAAATTTGCACTAATTTGTGGGCAGTACTAATGGACCCAAAATGACTTATTCTGGAGAATAAAATATTGGTTAAAGATTTATTTTAACCAAGCTGAGAATTGCACAGACTTAACTCTGTCACCAAAACAGAAGGTCCAGCTGATCCAGCTAGGTCTAGCAAATCAGCAGATTTGCTGAGTAAGAAAATGCCATTTTGATGTGGTCACATCCCTGACCATAATTATACTTCAACCTGGAGTAACTGCAGCTTCAGAATTCCTGGGCTAACATCTGTAATAATGGAACTGATAATTTCCTCAGCAGGTTTTGGGAGGGCCCAGGACTGAATATCACCCAGAGAGGAAATGAAACACTTCAGACACGGAGCAATTTAAAGCATAGTTCTCATATTTGTGGGTTGCCAGCATGGGACACAGCTGGGAAAGACTTGAGGAAAGCGCTCTGGTGTGTGCATAATTATTGTACTGTCTTGAGCTTTAGCAAAAGGATTTTGTGATGATCTAAAAATAACGTTCCAAACTCTAGGCACTCCAAGCCCAGTCAGAAACCTGAGCAGTGACATTTTGTGTGCGCCTGTGTAATGGATGATCTTGTGTTAATGGCTGCTGGTTTTAGTTTCWAGCATGGTGCTTTGTGTGCATCCGGGGGATTGAGAAGAGGTGAGAGGAGAAAATGTGGGAAAAACTTGTATATCTGTATTAATCTGTAACTCTCCTGTATTTATGGTTGACAACAATCCTATGGTTGCCTTTTTTCTTTTGTGCTGTGGACCCAGCCCTGCCTTTTCCTGTATCTCATGGTCTGCAGCTTTTGTTTCTTTGCAGCTTCCCAGTATTGCACCCAGCAGCAACTGAACAGCTGCCAGTGAAGGATAAAAGTCTTGAACATCTGCATTCTAGTGCTTTGCATCAAACCCTTTGTGGCTGTTGTTTTATTGGCTTTGTACCATTGTTCTTGTGTTTGGACATCTATTGTTCTCAGTTCTTTCTTTTGAAATACCTGAAGGGGCAAAAGTCAACTAGTAATAAAGCAAACCCAGAAGCATTTTACAAACTGAACATGTATATCTACTATTGAGCATCTGGCCAGAATGTCAAATTCCCCTAAAGTAACATAAACACAATTGCTTTTCCATGTGACAGCACAAAGGGAATGCCCAGTGACTGAGCTGTGTTCCCGTGAATTCCTGCTGGCTAATTCCTTCAGCTGGCAGTAGTTTTTTGCTTGGATCACTGTGAGCTGTCTCAAAAGTAGCTGGATGCTGCAGATGCAGGGCTCTCACCCCTGAAAAGCAGGGCCTTTCCAGCTGGCTGCTTTGTGTSACAGTTCCCCTCCAGGTCTCAGAGCTTCTTTCTGGCCTTATTTCTTTCAGGCTGTGGTTCTTCCCAGCCACCTGTGTTTTTTCCTTCTGCAGCAGTGGTCAGCCCCCTTTGCTCCTGACTTAATTTTGCTCCTGACTTCTTTCACGGAATATCCTGACACACATGCAAGTATCCCCAAGATAGCAAAATCTCTCCTTTCAGCAAAGAATATCTGTGATCTGAGTGAAGTGTTAAAAGTGCTGGAAGTCTCAGTGCTCAGAAAAGCCTCTGTTGACTTGCAACTGAGTCAGTCAGGAATTAGTGGAACACCGTGTRCATTATTCACATTACAGCTGGGTCACACACTTTCATGAAAACTCCAATGCTTATGCCACTTGGAGTGCACCTCTTTTTGTAAAGAATTTGTTAACAGACTGTGGCAAAATAATCTCTAGTGGTGTCTGAGTCAATACATTACTTTGTTTTTCCTTGCAGAAAGACAAATTCTTTGTGTACGAGGAGTACTGCAGCAACCACGAGAAAGCACTCAGACTGCTGATGGAATTGAACAAGATCCCAACAGTGAGAACATTCCTTCTGGTAAGCACCTTCTCTAGCACTCTTRACTGAATGATCTGACATTGCCCCGTGCTCAGAATAACTCTTCGGTATCCCCGGCATGCTGGGCATTTTGCAGGTATTACCCATTCCAGGTATGGAGCACTCAGGGTCTTCCTTGCAAAAGACCTCCTTTTCTTTCTGCTCTTCTTTCTGCTGTYCTTTCTTTGCTTTCTGCGAAAGGTCTGTTCTTTCCCAGTGTAGTGCAGCAAAAGAAAACTTCTGCATAAACATCAGTCTCGAGCAGGGTCGGAGAATTCCTTTAGCCACAAGATACAGGCCTCAGGAGTCTGCCCTCGTGCTGTTGGGTAGGCAGGCTCTTTGTCAGGTCTGAGTTTTAGTGAACCTTATTAAACCATTCCTTTGAATTATTAATGACTCCCCCTTTCCTTGTTCATGAGTTTTTTGGGTGCTTCTGGGGAGGGAAATCAGTGAGAAAGTGGAGGGAAGGTGCCAACACCGTCCTTCCCAACATTCAGGATGTTCTCCACTTCCACTGGATTGACRAAGTCTCCTGTTTGTGTTAGAGACAGCAGCTGACAGACTGATTACAAGGCTTATCAAAGATGTCACAATGTCTGCTGTGGCTTGCTGCAGCACCCGAATCCAAGGGACTGTTAAAAATGCAGTAAACATGGCAAGAGAGGCTGCTCTGCTGTGTCTACTCAGCTGTGGCTGCTGTCATTTCTTCCAGGCCCCCCTTCCCTTCTCCAGTGCCCTCTAAACCAGTGCTATAATGCTACTATGCAGAGAAAGCAGCATTAAAATACAAAGCTTTGCTTGTGAGGGTAGATTTGGCCCGATTGCCCCCTCACAGCTGCTGAAACACAGAATGTGGGAATGTGTTTGAAAAATCAGTAAGTGTTAAAGGGCTCAATTTTGAGCCCAGAGCTAGAGAGAGGGCTGAAAGAAGAGATGGGAAGGACTGAATCACTCAAGACTGGGAAACTGGACAGGGAGCATTGTGAGCTGGGTAGGCAACACCACAGATCTAGAATAGCCTGGGGACGGGTTATTTTACAGACAATTGTCTGTAAAAATACCAGTTAGGACTAACGAGATTTTACGTATGATGTCTGTGAACATTTCTTGAAGAGAAGAATTGTTGAACTGCAGCCAAAAAGCCCCACTAAATTTCAGACTGTCTCTGAGCCACAGCATGTGTTTCACAGGGGAAAATGTTACTGGTGATGCCCCAAAGCAGACATTTCTTGGCTGAACTGCATTTAAAGTTCAACTTCTGTGTGGACAGGACAGATTTGCAACTGGAGTGACTTTTGGAGCAAAGTTCATATTCGTGGTTGAACATAGTTTGTCTGAATTATATTTGAAGTCCACCTGAATCTACTACCTGTCTCTGGCAGCAGCCAATAGTAGAATCTTCAGGGAGATGTATAAAAATATTACAGTAGGTCAGCATTGATTTGTTACACAGATTACAGATTATTGTAAAAAATTAAGGACAGATCAAGGACTGTAAGGGTGTTTTTCCCCCAATGCCATGCCCTGTTTTTATAGTCCCCTTCTCTTTCAATCCTGAAATTAATTTCTGTAGTCTATTGGAAAGTTCCACGTGTGCTGGTTAGCCAGCCAGTGTGCCCAGGCTCTTTGTCCAGCTGTGCTCAGGCATTACGTTTTGCCAGAGAATTGGTGGATGTAATGCAGATGACTCATTTGTTTCAATTCCAGTTCAATTTAGACATAAGGATTGGACTAGAGTTAATTACATGATTACTAGTTAGTAGGCTTTATTTTAGCCTTCAAGAGTTTTCTGGACCAGCATAGTGAGCAAAGAGGACTGGTCATATCTGTTGTGGGGGTAGATTGGATTATTTTAGGTAATGGTGCATCTAGGTTTGCTGTTTGCCATTGTACTGTTAAGACATTTTTAAAATCATTAGCTGCAAAATATTTCACTAAGGAGATACCTTTCTGCACGGCCATTGTTATCCATGGCAAATTTTGTTATCCACGGCAAATTTTCTTCTACTGATGCCTGCAGAACTTTGCAGGCGTGATGGCTGTATGTCAGTGGGGAAGAAAGTGCCATTTCCTGTACCTTAGTGTGATTGAGTGCTTTCTGGCCMTAATGCATGTTTTAGAAATACAAAATCCTGTCAAAAATCATCTGAAAGCTTTGTGTGTGAGGTAACATTTGTTTCTTTTTTTGATTATAGGGTTGCATGCTTTTGGGAGGCAGAAAGACAACAGACATTCCACTAGAGGGTTACCTGCTGACTCCAATTCAGAGAATTTGCAAATATCCTCTTCTGCTCAAGGTAAACCAAAGAAAGTATTTCTCCAGATGGTTCTTTTATTCTTGGAATGATTCTGCATTTTTTCAGCCCTGACTTTTGTTGCCACTCTTGCGTTCTCAATTTGCACTTCTGCAGGTTGGATCTTCTCTGAAGAAAAGGGCTTTTTATGGGTACAGGCAAAAAGCTGCTTGATGCTGGCAGGCTGCTAAATCCTGTAATGGTCTGGGTAGAGCAGACAGGGTGACTTACTAAGCAAAGCCTTTTGACTTCAGTACTTTTCAGATGTTTATTAAGGCTTTTGCAGGCTGTTTTAGCCACTTCTTGTAAAACTGTTTAGCTAGAATTGTGCCAGTGTTCTGAGAGACTGGATGGCTCTGCTAAGTAACACACCGAAAAGAAATACCTTTGATTACAAGGYAGTAACATCATTGATGCAATGACATTTTGGTATTTTTTGCTTTAAATTTTCCCATTCCTCAGCACTACTCTAAAGCTGGTCTTCCAGGAAGTATGAGGTTCCTTATAGGGATTTGAGGAACTACAAAAGACTAGGAAAAATAAATATTTCTAAGCCATAATTCAAATCTTTTGGTGTAAATGGCAGCTGAAGTCATTGGGCGCTGGGGATCAAATATTGGTGGAAATAAACTGTGGTTCCCAYACTCCATGACATACAGAGCTGTGTGTGTGAAAACTCCTGGGGACCATTACATGATAGTAATATTTTTTGCAATTCTTGTCTGCTTCACACAGTATAGAAGAAAATTAGTGTAGGATTTGTCAGTGAGTAAATCAGATTCTTATAATTGACAAAGAGGCTTGGACTGGGTGCAAGCAAACCCAAACTGTGCTGGGCATTGGTTTTTGGGCAGAGGGAAGGTAACAGAGGTGAACAGACTCACGGACCTTGAGGCCATAAAGCCTGTGAGCAGAGGTTTGCAGCAGAGCTTTGCAGCAGAGGTTTGCAGCAGGAGCCTTTGGCAGCTCCATCTCACCCATCATCATTGTGGGGCTCCATTAACGAGTGTCAGCCCTACTGCTTAAGAATAGAAGCAGCTGTTGTGTAAAGCGGTCTGGGAACAAAAATAGGGTTTTGCTCTTAATAAAGAGCATGAATGTCAGCAAGGAGCAAAGCCTGGGGCAGTGGTGATCATGAGTTGATCACACCACGCTGTGGGGATCAGACAGTCCCTGTGTCTCCCTGCTCTGGCACAGGAGCAATGGGCAGCACATGACAGAGAGCACACAGCTCCCAGGGCTTGGCCTTTGCCTCAGCTCTGCTCTGCTAAGGATTTGCTTGGACTTCAGCCAGAAATGCACATTCCACCTCGGATCCTTTAAAAATATCTGAGTGTACATAAGCCAGTGGTCGATTAGGGCACTAATTATGCATTGCTTCTCATGGCGAAGGGTCAGTGGCCCTGGGAGGGGCAGGAGAAGCTGTGTCAGAGAAGGCAGCAGTCAGAATGCCCTTGGCAAGGAAAGGCCAGCAGTGAGGCACACACAGGCATTCATCATCACCGCCTGCATTTTGAAAGGGAAGGATGGGGAGCCAGTGCTGTGGCTGCAGAGCACCATCCAGGACGGTCTCTCGCTTCTCTCTCCCCGTTCCTTCTGTAGCTGTTCCAAAACCAGAACCTTCTACTTGCCCATAATTGAATGTATTTATCTTTGGG